>NW_027362772.1:15046699-15267411 GCF_046119375.1 Phyllobates terribilis | reverse complement strand
GATACTGTCTGCTGAGCCGTATATCTAATCCTCTCCTGTGTGATACTGTCTGCTGAGCCGTGTATCTAATCCTATCCTGTGTGATACTGTCTGCTGAGCCGTGTATCTAATCCTATCCTGTGTGATACTGTCTGCTGAGCCGTGTATCTAATCCTATCCTGTGTGATACTGTCTGCTGAGCCGTGTATCTAATCCTCTCCTGTGTCATACTGTCTGCTGAGCGTGTATCTAATCCTCTCCTGTGTGATACTGTCTGCTGAGCTGTGTATCTAATCCTATCCTGTGTGATACTGTCTGCTGAGCTATGTATCTAATCCTATCCTGTGTGATACTGTCTGCTGAGCTATGTATCTAATCCTATCCTGTATGATACTGTCTGCTGAGCTGTGTATCTAATCCTCTCCTGTGTGATACTGTCTGCTGAGCTGTTTATCTAATCCTCTCCTGTGTGATACTGTCTGCTGAGCCGTGTATCTAATCCTCTCCTGTGTGATACTGTCTGCTGAGCCGTGTATCTAATCCTATCCTGTGTGATACTGTCTGCTGAGCCGTGTATCTAATCCTATCCTGTGTGATACTGTCTGCTGAGCTGTGTATCTAATCCTATCCTGTGTGATACTGTCTGCTGAGCCGTGTATCTAATCCTCTCCTGTGTGATACTGTCTGCTGAGCGTGTATCTAATCCTATCCTGTGTGATACTGTCTGCTGAGCTGTGTATCTAATCCTCTCCTGTGTGATACTGTCTGCTGAGCCGTGTATCTAATCCTCTCCTGTGTGATACTGTCTGCTGAGCCGTGTATCTAATCATATCCTGTGTGATACTGTCAGCTGAGCCGTATATCTAATCCTCTCCTGTGTGATACTGTCTGCTGAGCCGTGTATCTAATCCTATCCTGTGTGATACTGTCTGCTGAGCCGTGTATCTAATCCTATCCTGTGTGATACTGTCTGCTGAGCCGTGTATCTAATCCTCTCCTGTGTCATACTGTCTGCTGAGCGTGTATCTAATCCTCTCCTGTGTGATACTGTCTGCTGAGCTGTGTATCTAATCCTATCCTGTGTGATACTGTCTGCTGAGCTATGTATCTAATCCTATCCTGTGTGATACTGTCTGCTGAGCTATGTATCTAATCCTATCCTGTATGATACTGTCTGTTGAGCTGTGTATCTAATCCTCTCCTGTGTGATACTGTCTGCTGAGCCGTGTATCTAATCCTCTCCTGTGTGATACTGTCTGCTGAGCCGTGTATCTAATCCTATCCTGTGTGATTCTGTCTGCTGAGCCGTGTATCTAATCCTATTCTGTGTGATACTGTCTGCTGAGCCGTGTATCTAATCCTATCCTGTGTGATACCATCTGCTGAACCGTGTATCTAATGCTATCCTGAGTGATACCGTCTGCTGAGCTGTGTATCTAATCCTATCCTGTGTGATACTGTCTGCTGAGACGTGTATCTAATCCTATCCTGTGTGATACTGTCTGCTGAGCAGTGTATCTAATCCTCTCCTGTGTGATACTGTCTGCTGAGCCGTGTATCTAATCCTCTCCTGTGTGATACTGTCTGCTGAGCTGTGTATCTAATCCCATCCTGTGTGATACCGTCTGCTGAGCCGTGTATCTAATCTTATCCTGTGTGATACTGTCTACTGAGGCATGTATCTAATCCTATCCTGTGTGATACTGCCTGCTGAGCCATGTATCTAATCCTCTCCTGTGTGATACTGTCTGCTGAGCTGTGTATCTAATCCTATCCTGTGTGATACTGCCTGCTGAGCCGTGTATCAAATCCTCTCCTGTGTGATACTGTCTGCTGAGCCGTGTATCTAATCCTCTCCTGTGTGATACTGTCTGCTGAGCTGTGTATCTAATCCTATCCTGTGTGATACTGTGTATCTAATCCTATCCTGTGTGATACTGTCTGCTGAGCTGTGTATCTAATCCTATCCTGTGTGATACTATCTGCTGAGCCGTGTATCTAATCCTCTCCTGTGTGATACTGTCTGCTGAGCCGTGTATCTAATCCTATCCTGTGTGATACTGTGTATCTAATCCTATCCTGTGTGATACTGTCTGCTGAGCCGTGTATCTAATCCTCTCCTGTGTGATACTGTCTGCTGAGCCGTGTATCTAATCCTCTCCTGTGTAATACTGTCTGCTGAGCCGTGTATCTAATCCTATCCTGTGTGATACTGTCTGCTGAGCCGTGTATCTAATCCTATCCTGTGTGATACTGTCTGCTGAGCCGTGTATCTAATCCTCTCCTGTGTCATACTGTCTGCTGAGCGTGTATCTAATCCTCTCCTGTGTGATACTGTCTGCTGAGCTGTGTATCTAATCCTATCCTGTGTGATACTGTCTGCTGAGCTATGTATCTAATCCTATCCTGTGTGATACTGTCTGCTGAGCTATGTATCTAATCCTATCCTGTATGATACTGTCTGCTGAGCTGTTTATCTAATCCTCTCCTGTGTGATACTGTCTGCTGAGCCGTGTATCTAATCCTCTCCTGTGTGATACTGTCTGCTGAGCCGTGTATCTAATCCTATCCTGTGTGATACTGTCTGCTGAGCCGTGTATCTAATCCTATCCTGTGTGATACTGTCTGCTGAGCTGTGTATCTAATCCTATCCTGTGTGATACTGTCTGCTGAGCAGTGTATCTAATCCTCTCCTGTGTGATACTGTCTGCTGAGCGTGTATCTAATCCTATCCTGTGTGATACTGTCTGCTGAGCTGTGTATCTAATCCTCTCCTGTGTGATACTGTCTGCTGAGCCGTGTATCTAATCCTCTCCTGTGTGATACTGTCTGTTGAGCCGTGTATCTAATCCTATCCTGTGTGATACTGTCAGCTGAGCCGTATATCTAATCCTCTCCTGTGTGATACTGTCTGCTGAGCCGTGTATCTAATCCTATCCTGTGTGATACTGTCTGCTGAGCCGTGTATCTAATCCTATCCTGTGTGATACTGTCTGCTGAGCGTGTATCTAATCCTCTCCTGTGTGATACTGTCTGCTGAGCTGTGTATCTAATCCTATCCTGTGTGATACTGTCTGCTGAGCTATGTATCTAATCCTATCCTGTGTGATACTGTCTGCTGAGCTATGTATCTAATCCTATCCTGTATGATACTGTCTGCTGAACTGTGTATCTAATCCTCTCCTGTGTGATACTGTCTGCTGAGCCGTGTATCTAATCCTCTCCTGTGTGATACTGTCTGCTGAGCCGTGTATCTAATCCTATCCTGTGTGATTCTGTCTGCTGAGCCGTGTATCTAATCCTATCCTGTGTGATACTGTCTGCTGAGCCGTGTATCTAATCCTCTCCTGTGTCATACTGTCTGCTGAGCTGTGTATCTAATCCTATCCTGTGTGATACTGTCTGCTGAGCTATGTATCTAATTCTCTCCTGTGTGATACTGTCTGCTGAGCTGTGTATCTAATCCTCTCCTGTGTGATACTGTCTGCTGAGGCGTGTATCTAATCCTCTCCTGTGTGATACTGTCTGCTGAGCCGTGTATCTAATCCTATCCTGTGTGATACTGTCTGCTGAGCCGTGTATCTAATCCTCTCCTGTGTGATACTGTCTGCTGAGCCGTGTATCTAATCTTATTCTGTGTGATACTGTCTGCTGAGCCGTGTATCTAATCCTCTCCTGTGTGATACTGTCTGCTGAGCTGTGTATCTAATCCTCTCCTGTGTGATACTGTCTGCTGAGCAGTGTATCTAATCCTCTCCTGTGTGATACTGTCTGCTGAGCCGTGTATCTAATCCCATCCTGTGTGATACTGTCTGCTGAGCCGTGTATCTAATCCTCTCCTGTGTGATACTATCTGCTGAGCTGTGTATCTAATCCCATCCTGTGTGATACTGTCTGCTGAGCTGTGTATCTAATCCTATCCTGTGTGATACTATCTGCTGAGCTGTGTATCTAATCCTATCCTGTGTGATACTGTCTGCTGAGCCGTGTATCTAATCCTATCCTGTGTGATACTGTCCGCTGAGCCGTGTATCTAATCCTCTCCTGTGTGATACTGTCTGCTGAGCAGTGTATCTAATCCTATCCTGTGTGATACTGTCTGCTGAGCAGTGTATCTAATCCTCTCCTGTGTGGTACTGTCTGCTGAGCAGTGTATCTAATCCCATCCTGTGTGATACTGTCTGCTGAGCCGTGTATCTAATCCTATCCTGTGTGATGCTGTCTGCTGAGCCGTGTATCTAATCCTATCCTGTGTGATTCTGTCTGCTGAGCCGTGTATCTAATCCTATCCTGTGTGATACTGTCTGCTGAGCCGTGTATCTAATCCCATCCTGTGTGATACTGTCTGCTGAGCCGTGTATCTAATCCTATCCTGTGTGATGCTGTCTGCTGAGCCGTGTATCTAATCCTATCCTGTGTGATACTGTCTGCTGAGCTGTGTATCTAATCCTATCCTGTGTGATACTGTCTGCTGAGCTGTGTATCTAATCCTCTCCTGTGTGGTACTGTCTGCTGAGCAGTGTATCTAATCCCATCCTGTGTGATACTGTCTGCTGAGCCGTGTATCTAATCCTATCCTGTGTGATGCTGTCTGCTGAGCTGTGTATCTAATCCTCTCCTGTGTGATACTGTCTGCTGAGCCGTGTATCTAATCCTCTCCTGTGTGATACTGTCTGCTGTGCTGTGTATCTAATCCTATCCTGTGTGATACTGTCTGCTGAGCCGTGTATCTAATCCTCTCCTGTGTGATACTGTCTGCTGAGCCGTGTATCTAATCCTCTCCTGTGTGATACTGTCTGCTGAGCCGTGTATCTAAACCTATCCTGTGTGATACTGTCTGCTGAGCTGTGTATCTAATCCTATCCTGTGTGATACTGTCTGCTGAGCTGTGTATCTAATCCTCTCCTGTGTGGTACTGTCTGCTGAGCAGTGTATCTAATCCCATCCTGTGTGATACTGTCTGCTGAGCCGTGTATCTAATCCTATCCTGTGTGATGCTGTCTGCTGAGCTGTGTATCTAATCCTATCCTGTGTGATACTGTCTGCTGAGCCGTGTATCTAATCCTCTCCTGTGTGATACTGTCTGCTGTGCTGTGTATCTAATCCTATCCTGTGTGATACTGTCTGCTGAGCCGTGTATCTAATCCTCTCCTGTGTGATACTGTCTGCTGAGCCGTGTATCTAATCCTATCCTGTGTGATACTGTCTGCTGAGCCGTGTATCTAATCCTCTCCTGTGTGATACTGTCTGCTGAGCTGTGTATCTAATCCTATCCTGTGTGATACAGTCTGCTGAGCTGTGTATCTAATCCTCTCCTGTGTGATACTGTCTGCTGAGCCGTGTATCTAATCCTATCCTGTGTGATGCTGTCTGCTGAGCTGTGTATCTAATCCTATCCTGTGTGATACTGTCTGCTGAGCCGTGTATCTAATCCTCTCCTGTGTGATACTGTCTGCTGTGCTGTGTATCTAATCCTATCCTGTGTGATACTGTCTGCTGAGCCGTGTATCTAATCCTCTCCTGTGTGATACTGTCTGCTGAGCTGTGTATCTAATCCTATCCTGTGTGATACAGTCTGCTGAGCCGTGTATCTAATCCTCTCCTGTGTGATACTGTCTGCTGTGCTGTGTATCTAATCCTATCCTGTGTGATACTGTCTGCTGTGCCGTGTATCTAATCCTATCCTGTGTGATACAGTCTGCTGAGCTGTGTATCTAATCCTCCCCTGCGTGATACTGTCTGCTGAGCCGTGTATCTAATCCTCTCCTGTGTGATACTGTCTGCTGAGCTGTGTATCTAATCCTATCCTGTGTGATACAGTCTGCTGAGCTGTGTATCTAATCCTCTCCTGTGTGATACTGTCTGCTGAGCCGTGTATCTAATCCTATCCTGTGTGATGCTGTCTGCTGAGCTGTGTATCTAATCCTATCCTGTGTGATACTGTCTGCTGAGCCGTGTATCTAATCCTCTCCTGTGTGATACTGTCTGCTGTGCTGTGTATCTAATCCTATCCTGTGTGATACTGTCTGCTGAGCCGTGTATCTAATCCTCTCCTGTGTGATACTGTCTGCTGAGCTGTGTATCTAATCCTATCCTGTGTGATACAGTCTGCTGAGCCGTGTATCTAATCCTCTCCTGTGTGATACTGTCTGCTGTGCTGTGTATCTAATCCTATCCTGTGTGATACTGTCTGCTGTGCCGTGTATCTAATCCTATCCTGTGTGATACAGTCTGCTGAGCTGTGTATCTAATCCTCCCCTGCGTGATACTGTCTGCTGAGCCGTGTATCTAATCCTCTCCTGTGTGATACTGTCTGCGGAGCCGTGTATCTAATCCTCTCCTGTGTGATACTGTCTGCTGAGCTGTGTATCTAATCCTATCCTGTGTGATACAGTCTGCTGAGCTGTGTATCTAATCCTCTCCTGTGTGATACTGTCTGCTGAGCTGTGTATCTAATCCTATCCTGTGTGATACTGTCTGCTGAGCCGTGTATCTAATCCTATCCTGTGTGATACTCTCTGCTGAGCCGTGTATCTAATCCTCTCCTGTGTGATACTGTCTGCTGAGCTGTGTATCTAATCCTATTCTGTGTGATACTGTCTGCTGAGCTGTGTATCTAATCCTCTCCTGTGTGATACTGTCTGCTGAGCCGTGTATCTAATCCTATCCTGTGTGATACTGTCTGCTGAGCTGTGTATCTAATCCTCTCCTGTGTGATACTGTCAGCTCAGGATGTATCTCAGCCCTGCTGCGCTCAGTCTCAGCGCTCCCTCTACTACTCCCCCCATCGTGTGCTCTCACCTCCTCCAGGTGATCCGCGGCTCGGGGTGGCCGCTCACGTAGCAGGTGAAGGAGACGTTGGATCTGGATGTGATGTTGGGGTTTGTAGTGTTGAAGTGAACGATTGGAGCCGCTGACGACAGAGAAGAGACAACGTCACCATACAGAGGTCACCGGACCTCCCAACACTGTTATATGGGCGTCTATCACCCCGGATATTGTTATATGGAGGTCTATCACCCCTGACACTGTTATATGGGGGTCTATCACCCCTGATATTGTTATATGGAGGTCTATTGCCCCTGACATTGTTATATGGGGTCTATCACCCCTGACACTGTTATATTGGGTCTATCACCCCTGACACTGTTAAATGGGGTCTATCACCCCTGACATTGTTATATCGGGTCTATCACCCCTGACATTGTTATATGGGGTCAATCACCCCTGACACTGTTATATTGGGTCTATCACCCCTGACACTGTTAAATGGGGTATACCACCCTTGACATTGTTATATGGGGTCTATCACACCTGACACTGTGATATGGGGTCAATCACCCCTGATACTGTTATATGGGGGTCTATCACTCCTGACATTGTTATATGGGGGTCTATCACCCCTGACACTGTTAAATGGGGTCTATCACCCCTGACATTGTTATATGGGGTCTATCACCCCTGACACTGTTATATTGGGTCTATCACCCCTGACACTGTTATATTGGGTCTATCACCCCTGACACTGTTAAATGGGGTATACCACCCTTGACATTGTTATATGGGGTCTATCACACCTGACACTGTTATATGGGGTCAATCACCCCTGATACTGTTATATGGGGGTCTATCACCCCTGACATTGTTATATGGGGGTCTATCACCCCTGACACTGTTATATGGGGTCTATCACCCCTGACACTGTTATATGGGGGTCTATCACCGCTGACACTGTTATATGGGGTCTATCACCCCTGACACTGTTATATGGGGGGTCTATCACCCCTGACATTGTTATATTGGGTCTATCAGCCCTGACACTGTTACATGGGGTATACCACCCTTGACATTGTTATATGGGGGTCTATCACCCCTGACACTGTTATATGGGGTCTATCACCCCTGACATTGTTATATGGGGGTCTATCACCCCTGACACTGTTATATGGGGTCTATCACCCCTGACACTGTTATATGGGGGGTCTATCACCCCTGACATTGTTATATTGGGTCTATCAGCCTTGACACTGTTACATGGGGTCTAGCACACCTGACACTGTTATATGGGGTCAATCACCCCTGACACTGTTATATGGGGGTCTATCACCCCTGACATTGTTATATGGGGTCTATCACCCCTGATACTTTTATATGCGGGTCTATCACCCCTGACACTTATATGGGGGTCTATCACCCCTGACATTGTTATATGGGGTCTATCACCCCTGACACTGTTATATGGGGTCTATCACCCCTGACATTGTTATATGGACGTCTATCACCCCTGACACTGTTATATGGGGGTCTATCACCCCTGACATTGTTATATGGGGTCTATCACCCCTGACATTGTTATATGGGGTCTATCACCACCTAATACTGTTGTAAATGATGGGGTCCTGTATGTAAAGTCTCTGATAAAGCGCTAGTGAAACGGCCCCATTGTTCCTTTGGTACCAGGCTCTGCACCATTCCTGGCCCCATATGCAGTACCGTGGCCCCATAATACCTAGATTGTGAGCCCCAATGGGGACAGTGCTGATAATATCTGTAAATTGTCTGAATTGTAAAGCGCTGCGGAATATGTTGGCGCTATATAAATAAAAAGATTATTATTATTTATAGCAGTCCCGGGGGGGCTGCATTAGATCTAGTGCGTTAGCGGACAGTGAGTGTAACAGTGCCGGGGTCTCACCGTTGACGATGACGGACACGTTCTTGTAGGCCATCTCGTTCCTCTCGCTGATGTACGCCATGCAGTAGTACACGCCGGCGTCGGACAGCCGGATCTTCTCTATGGTCAGCGTGCCGTCAGTGCTGGCAGAGAGGTGACCTGTGGGGAAAGCCATAGGACTGTGATGGGGCGCTCCATGGGGGGGCAATGGACTGTCGGTATAGAAGGGTCCGGCATTGACCTGGGATGGGGGTGATAGCCATTCCATAGCGGTACCAGGTCACCTGGGGGTGCGGGATTCCCTCCACATCACAGGGCAGCTTAGCCGTGGTATCTGCAGTGAATTCCTTCCGCGTCGCCACATCCTTCACAAATGTGGGTTTTCCTGTAGACATTAAAGAGAAATTTCCGATTTATTATTATGGAATATCGTTGTATTACCGCGTTCTGACCTCTAGGGGCGCCGCAGAGCAATATATTACACTGTACACTACAACTTACTGATGATCCTCAGCTTGATCTCCGCTGTGGAAGTCTCTCCAGACTCGGTCTCAGCGTGGCACTGGATCAGGCGCTCCGGCTCCACCTTGGTTGCTGTCACGTACAGGCTCCGCACGCTCTCATCAATGTCTTTTTGCTTGTAGCGACCTTCTTCATCCTCAATCTCCTCATTATCAAAAATCCATTTTATTGTGGCTTCAACATTAGCTGCAGGAAGAAATACAAGGATTCGGGAGAATCTGTGACCACCAACCTGTATGTCAGAGGTGGTCAGCGCTGCCCCCTGGTGGTGATGTCATCAGTGCTAGCATTTAATTGTGTTACATTGTAATCAGGGTAAGGGACCTGTTCTTACATTTACATAGGAAGTCCTTTCCTTCTCCAAGAAAAATCTCCCCGTTAGATGGGATGATCTCCAGTCCGGGCTTAGAACAGAAAACTACAGGAAAAAAACACTATTCATTTCTGATTCACATAAATCAACATTAGAAAATAATTAAAGATAGTCCAAATTACCATAAACTAAGGGTTAAAGTGTAACAACCAAAGAGTAAAGGGACAACGCCGCCTAAAGAATTAAAGGGAAACCCTACCCGAGAATTACACAATCCACCCCAAAATCAAAGGAGAGCTACACCCAGGAATTAAAGGGAATCTCCACCAAAGAATTAAAGGGAATCTCCACCAAAGAATAAAGGGACCACACCGCCTAAGAATTAAAGGGAAACCCTACCCGAGAATTACACAATCCACCCCAAAATCAAAGGAGAGCTACACCCAGGAATTAAAGGGAATCTCCACCAAAGAATTAAAGGGAATCTCCACCAAAGAATAAAGGGACAACACCGTCTAAGAATTAAAGGGAAACCCTACCCGAGAATTACACAATCCACCCCAAAATCAAAGGAGAGCTGCACCCAGGAATTAAAGGGAATCTCCACCAAAGAATTAAAGGGAATCTCCATCAAAGAATTAAAGGGAATCTCCACCAAAGAGTTAAAGGGAATTTCCACCAAAGAATAAAGGGACAACACCGTCTAAGAATTAAAGGGAAACCCTACCCAAGAATTACACAATCCACCCCAAAATCAAAGGAGAGCTGCACCCAGGAATTAAAGGGAATCTCCACCAAAGAATTAAAGGGGATCTCCATCAAAGAATTAAAGGGAATCTCCACCAAAGAGTTAAAGGGAATCTCCACCAAAGAATTAAAGGGAATCTCCACCAAAGAGTTAAAGGGAATCTCCACCAAAGAGTTAAAGGGAATCTCCACCAATGAATTGAAGGGAATCTCCACCAAAGAATTGAAGGGAATCTCCACCAAAGAATTAAAGGGAATCTCCACCAAATAATCAAAGGGAATCTCCACCAAAGAATTAAAGGGAATCTCCACCAATGAATTAAAGGGAATCTCCACCAATGAATTAAAGGGAATCTCCACTAAAGAATTAAAGGGAATCTCCACCAATGAATTATTGGGAATCTCCACCAAAAAATTAATGAGAATCTCCACCAAAGAATTAATGGGAATCTCCAATCAAGTGTCAAAGAGGAGCTTCAACTAAAAATGAAAGAAAAATTTCACCCAAGAATTATATGTAATCAGTGGATAGCTCCATCATGGAAAACATTAGAAAACTCCCCCCAGTGATTAAACGAATACTCTACCTAGGAATCAGAGGATAGCTGAACCCAAAATCTAAAAGAAAATTAGACCCATGAATTAAAAGAGCACCCCACACAAGAATCAACGGTTATATCCTTCAAGAAATACTCCAACCAAGAATCAAAGGAGAGCTGCACCCAAAAATTAAAGGAAGTCTACACCCAAGAATTATATGTAATCAAAGGATAGGACCATAAAGAGAACATTAGAAAACTCCACCCAATAACTAAATGAACCCTCTACCTAAGAATCAAAGTATGACAGCACCCAAGAGTTAAGAAAAATACTCCACCAAAGAATCAAAGGAGAGCTGCGCCCAAAAATATAAAGGAAAACTCCACCCGAGAATTATATGGAAACACCATCCACAAATCAAAGGATATCTCCATCCACTGAATGCTCTACCTAATAAAGTACTCCACCCAGGAATCAAAGGGTGGCTGCACCCAAAATCTGAAGGAGAATTACACCCATGAATTAAAAGAGCTCCCCGCCCAAGAATCAAAGGATATACCCATCCAAACATTAAAGAAAAGGAGAGCTGCACCCAAAAATTCAAGGAAATCTACACCCAAGGATTATATGCAAACGCCACCCTAAAATCAAAGGATATCGCCATCAAAATAATTAAAGGAACCCAAGAATTAAAGACTAGCTGCATCCAAAAACTAAAGGAAAAACGCTAATAACTAAATCATTACTTCACCCAAGAATTAAAGAGGAACTTCACACTAAAATTGAAATGAAGCTCCACCTACAAATAAAAGGAAAATGTTACCAAATTTTTGCACCCCTCGCTCAGACCTCAGTCTCTCAATGGTCCCGAGAGGAGGAGCAGCGAGTGATATCTGATTATTTGCTGCTACTCATTAGTCATCCGCTCTGTAACCGCTCGGACTTCTCAGCGTTCTATCATTACATTTGATACATTGTTGTACAATTTTATTGGAATATTTTTTTTAAATACAGAAACAAATAATTTATCTGTTTTCAAAATCTAAAGCGAAACAACAAAAAGGAAAACGACAATAAAATTCCAGATGAAGCGCAGGTCAAATTCATCACAAAAGGAATGAACCTTATTTCCCCCTGCGGGATTGTTGGAGGAGGCCCAGAGCAGCCGCTGATCTGTGCTGACAATGACGTGTGCCAGCCACAGTGTTCATCCCGGGAACAACAAGAGGATCCAGATATCAGGCATCTTGGGAAGAGATTCTGTACAACTGCTAATACACTTATTATATCCCAGATCCTTCACCGCTCAAGAGTCCAGTGGGCGGGCTTAATGATGACATTTATTGTTATGATTTATGAATTATCTCTGTCTGTCTGTTTGTTTGTCTATCCATTAGCTATTCATCCATCTATCTATCCCATAATAATAATAATCCCATATCTATCTATCTATCATCTATCTATCCCATATCTATCTATCTATCTATCTATCTATCCCATAATAATAATAATCCCATATCTATCTATCTATCATCTATCTATCCCATATCTATCTATCTATCTATCTATCCCATAATAATAATCCCATATATACATCCCATATCTAACTATCCCATAATAATAATAATCCCATATATATATCCCATATCTATCTATCCCATAATAATAATAATCCCATATATATATCCCATATCTATCTATCCCATAATAATAATAATCCCATATCTATCTATCTATCATCTATCTATCCCATATCTATCTATCTATCCCATAATAATAATCCCATATATACATCCCATATCTAACTATCCCATAATAATAATAATCCCATATATATATCCCATATCTATCTATCCCATAATAATAATAATCCCATATATATATCCCATATCTATCTATCCCATAATAATAATAATCCCATATCTATCTATCTATCAATCATCTATCTATCTATCTATTATCTATCATCTATCTATTATTTATCTATCTATTATCTATCTATTATCTATTATTTATCTATCTATTATCTATCTATTATCTATCTATTATCTATTATCTATCTATTATCTATTATCTATCATCTATCTATCATCTATCTATCTATCTATTATCTATCTATTATCTATCTTCTATCTATATATCTATTATCTATCTATTATCTATCATCTATCTATTATCTATCTATTATCTATCTATTATCTATCATCTATCTATTATCTATCTATTATCTATCATCTATCTATTATCTATCATCTATCTATCATCTATCTATTATCTATCTATCTATTATCTATCATCTATCTATCTATCCCATATCTATCCCATATCTATCTATCCCATAATAATAATAATAATCCCATATCTATCTATCAATCATCTATCTATCTATTATCTATTATCTATCAATCATCTATCTATCTATTATCTATCATCTATCTATCCCATATCTATCCCATAACTATCTATCCCATAATAATAATCCCGTACATATATCGCATATCTATCTATCCCATAATAATAATAATCCCATATCTATCTATCATCTATCTATCTATCATCTATCTATTCCATATCTATCCCATAACTATCTATCTATCTATCCCATAATAATAATAATCCCATATATATATCCCATATCTATCTATCCCATATCTATCCCATAACTATCTATCCCATAATAATAATAATAATCCCATATATATCCCATATCTATCTCTCCATCTATCTATCCCATAATAACAATATTCCTATATATATCTATCCCGTATCTATCTATCCCATATCTAACTATCCCATATCTATCCCATATCTATCTATCCCATAATAATAATAATAATAATAATAATAATGCCATATCTATCTATCTATGCAGAATAACTAGTAATTTGTCATTTTTAGTCATTAAATTAAACTATATTTTTCACTTCAAAATTCAACTTAAAACAACTTTTAGTAGAAATTTTCATTAAATTAGAAGAAACATTATAATAATAATTATTAATCTGCGCATTTAAAAAGAACAATAGCAACAAGAAAATTCCCACTCCCCTTCATCACCCCAAACTACACCTGATGCTAATAAATTAAGAATGAGACATATTGAAAAAAATGTCAATAGGTTTCATGAAGCCTTTAAAGAAAAATCTGTATATATCTTTAATATCTATTGTTTTTTTTCTATTAAAAAATAAATCTAAAATGAACATTGAGGAATAATAATAATAGTAATAATAATAATAATAATAATAATAATGACATTTCTGGAAGTCATTGGAGTATTTAAAATAAAATAAGAAATATTGTGCAAAAAAAAGAGATAAAAGAGCTAGAAATAATGGATGTGAGAAATGTAACAGCATGTCACAATGTGAGATCCATAATGTAACAGCATATCACAATGTGAGATCCATAATGTAACAGCATATCACAATGTGAGATCCATAATGTAACAGCATGTCACAATGTGAGATCCATAATGTAACAGCATATCACAATGTGAGATCCATAATGTAACAGCATGTCACAATGTGAGATCCATAATGTAACAGCATGTCACAATGTGAGATCCATAATGTAACAGCATATCACAATGTGAGATCCATAATGTAACAGCATGTCACAATGTGAGATCCATAATGTAACAGCATGTCACAATGTGAGATCCATAATGTAACAGCATATCACAATGTGAGATCCATAATGTAACAGCATATCACAATGTGAGATCCATAATGTAACAGCATGTCACAATGTGAGATCCATAATGTAACAGCATGTCACAATGTGAGATCCATAATGTAACAGCATGTCACAATGTGAGATCCATAATGTAACAGCATATCACAATGTGAGATCCATAATGTAACAGCATGTCACAATGTGAGATCCATAATGTAACAGCATGTCACAATGTGAGATCCATAATGTAACAGCATATCACAATGTGAGATCCATAATGTAACAGCATGTCACAATGTGAGATCCATAATGTAACAGCATGTCACAATGTGAGATCCATAATGTAACAGCGTGTCACAATGTGAGATCCATAATGTAACAGCATGTCACAATGTGAGATCCATAATGTAACAGCATATCACAATGTGAGATCCATAATGTAACAGCATGTCACAATGTGAGATCCATAATGTAACAGCATGTCACAATGTGAGATCCATAATGTAACAGCATATCACAATGTGAGATCCATAATGTAACAGCATGTCACAATGTGAGATCCATAATGTAACAGCATGTCACAATGTGAGATCCATAATGTAACAGCATGTCACAATGTGAGATCCATAATGTAACAGCATGTCACAATGTGAGATCCATAATGTAACAGCATGTCACAATGTGAGATCCATAATGTAACAGCGTGTCACAATGTGAGATCCATAATGTAACAGCATGTCACAATGTGAGATCCATAATGTAACAGCATGTCACAATGTGAGATCCATAATGTAACAGCATATCACAATGTGAGATCCATAATGTAACAGCATGTCACAATGTGAGATCCATAATGTAACAGCATATCACAATGTGAGATCCATAATGTAACAGCATGTCACAATGTGAGATCCATAATGTAACAGCATATCACAATGTGAGATCCATAATGTAACAGCATGTCACAATGTGAGATCCATAATGTAACAGCATGTCACAATGTGAGATCCATAATGTAACAGCATGTCACAATGTGAGATCCATAATGTAACAGCATGTCACAATGTGAGATCCATAATGTAACAGCATGTCACAATGTGAGATCCATAATGTAACAGCATATCACAATGTGAGATCCATAATGTAACAGCATGTCACAATGTGAGATCCATAATGTAACAGCATGTCACAATGTGAGATCCATAATGTAACAGCATGTCACAATGTGAGATCCATAATGTAACAGCATGTCACAATGTGAGATCCATAATGTAACAGCATATCACAATGTGAGATCCATAATGTAACAGCATATCACAATGTGAGATCCATAATGTAACAGCATGTCACAATGTGAGATCCATAATGTAACAGCATATCACAATGTGAGATCCATAATGTAACAGCATGTCACAATGTGAGATCCATAATGTAACAGCATATCACAATGTGAGATCCATAATGTAACAGCATGTCACAATGTGAGATCCATAATGTAACAGCATGTCACAATGTGAGATCCATAATGTAACAGCATATCACAATGTGAGATCCATAATGTAACAGCATGTCACAATGTGAGATCCATAATGTAACAGCATGTCACAATGTGAGATCCATAATGTAACAGCATGTCACAATGTGAGATCCATAATGTAACAGCATGTCACAATGTGAGATCTATAATGTAACAGCATGTCACAATGTGAGATCCATAATGTAACAGCATATCACAATGTGAGATCCATAATGTAACAGCATGTCACAATGTGAGATCCATAATGTAACAGCATATCACAATGTGAGATCCATAATGTAACAGCATGTCACAATGTGAGATCCATAATGTAACAGCATATCACAATGTGAGATCCATAATGTAACAGCATGTCACAATGTGAGATCCATAATGTAACAGCATGTCACAATGTGAGATCCATAATGTAACAGCATGTCACAATGTGAGATCCATAATGTAACAGCATGTCACAATGTGAGATCCATAATGTAACAGCATGTCACAATGTGAGATCCATAATGTAACAGCATGTCACAATGTGAGATCCATAATGTAACAGCATGTCACAATGTGAGATCCATAATGTAACAGCATGTCACAATGTGAGATCCATAATGTAACAGCATATCACAATGTGAGATCCATAATGTAACAGCATGTCACAATGTGAGATCCATAATGTAACAGCATATCACAATGTGAGATCCATAATGTAACAGCATGTCACAATGTGAGATCCATAATGTAACAGCATATCACAATGTGAGATCCATAATGTAACAGCATGTCACAATGTGAGATCCATAATGTAACAGCATGTCACAATGTGAGATCCATAATGTAACAGCATGTCACAATGTGAGATCCATAATGTAACAGCATGTCACAATGTGAGATCCATAATGTAACAGCATATCACAATGTGAGATCCATAATGTAACAGCATGTCACAATGTGAGATCCATAATGTAACAGCATGTCACAATGTGAGATCCATAATGTAACAGCATGTCACAATGTGAGATCCATAATGTAACAGCATATCACAATGTGAGATCCATAATGTAACAGCATATCACAATGTGAGATCCATAATGTAACAGCATGTCACAATGTGAGATCCATAATGTAACAGCATATCACAATGTGAGATCCATAATGTAACAGCATGTCACAATGTGAGATCCATAATGTAACAGCATATCACAATGTGAGATCCATAATGTAACAGCATATCACAATGTGAGATCCATAATGTAACAGCATGTCACAATGTGAGATCTATAATGTAACAGCATATCACAATGTGAGATCCATAATGTAACAGCATGTCACAATGTGAGATCCATAATGTAACAGCGTGTCACAATGTGAGATCCATAATGTAACAGCATGTCACAATGTGAGATCCATAATGTAACAGCATGTCACAATGTGAGATCCATAATGTAACAGCATGTCACAATGTGAGATCCATAATGTAACAGCATGTCACAATGTGAGATCCATAATGTAACAGCATATCACAATGTGAGATCCATAATGTAACAGCATGTCACAATGTGAGATCCATAATGTAACAGCATGTCACAATGTGAGATCCATAATGTAACAGCATGTCACAATGTGAGATCCATAATGTAACAGCATATCACAATGTGAGATCCATAATGTAACAGCATATCACAATGTGAGATCCATAATGTAACAGCATGTCACAATGTGAGATCCATAATGTAACAGCATATCACAATGTGAGATCCATAATGTAACAGCATGTCACAATGTGAGATCCATAATGTAACAGCATATCACAATGTGAGATCCATAATGTAACAGCATATCACAATGTGAGATCCATAATGTAACAGCATGTCACAATGTGAGATCTATAATGTAACAGCATGTCACAATGTGAGATCCATAATGTAACAGCATGTCACAATGTGAGATCCATAATGTAACAGCATATCACAATGTGAGATCCATAATGTAACAGCATGTCACAATGTGAGATCCATAATGTAACAGCGTGTCACAATGTGAGATCCATAATGTAACAGCATGTCACAATGTGAGATCCATAATGTAACAGCATGTCACAATGTGAGATCCATAATGTAACAATGTAGCAGCTGCAGTGAGAAGCTCTCACCTGACTCTGTCAGCAGCAGGAGTAAGATGGCTGAGCTTCCTTGTGGTGACATCTTCAGCATCTTGTGGTCCTTGTGACGGTGTCTGGTGCACAGTGGTGACTCTTAGGGGATTTATATCCTGGGGTCCCTGCCCCTGCCCTGCAGCCCCCTCCTCACCCCATCTCACGTCCAGCTCTCTGCTCACCTCATCACCATGTCATCCTAGAGTCTGTGAGGCGCCACAGAGGGAGACCCTAGCGGAGAGGAAAGGAGGGGATGGGGGGCGGCGGCGGGGGACACTGGAGAAGAGGGAGGCTGCTGCAGGAGACAGAAGGAATCTCATTGTATTCTATGGAACCGACTTATATCTAATGTAACCCTCCAGAAAAGACACTAAAGATAAAGGTGAAGCCGCCCCTAGGATCTGCTGTGCACAGATGGAACTTTAGTTTTCACTTTTGCAAAAGAAAATAAACCCCAAATGTTTTTCTTTCTTTTTCTTAACTAAAAAAAAAACTGTTTTCAAAATACTTAAGTGGCCGAAACTGCAAAGAGTGAAGGAAGCTCTGACCGCTGCTGCTACAGGCGGGTGCCGACTGTAGAGCACAGCCATCAACTGGAGGGTATGGAGCATGCAGCTATACCTGCCCTCAACCGAAACGTCACCGGTCCGGAAGGGGTTAACAAGCAGGAAAAAATGTATGCCCAAGTTATACCAGCTGTACATACTGTATATCATTACATAGAGAAGATACCCAGGTTATACCAGCCGTGCATATATAATTATATACAGGAGATGCCCAGGTTATACCAGCTGTACATGTATAATTATATACAGGAGATGCCCAGGTTATACCAGCTGTACATATATAATTATATACAGGAGATGCCCAGGTTATACCAGCTGTACATATATAATTATATACAGGAGATGCCCGGGTTATACCAGCTGTACATACTGTATATCATTACATAGACAAGATACCCAGGTTATACCAGCCGTGCATACAGTATATAATTATATCCAGGAGATACCCAGGTTATACCAGCTGCACATGTATAATTATATACAGGAGATGCCCAGGTTATACCAGGTGTATTTATATAATTATATACAGGAGATGCCCAGGTTATACCAGCTGTACATATATAATTATATACAGGAGATACCCAGGTTATACCAGCTGTACATATATAATTATATACAGGAGATGCCCGGGTTATACCAGCTGTACATACTGTATATCATTACATAGAGAAGATACCCACGTTATACCAGCTGTACATATATAATTATATACAGGAGATGCCCGGGTTATACCAGCTGGACATACTGTATATCATTACATAGACAAGATACCCAGGTTATACCAGCCGTGCATACGGTATATAATTATATCCAGGAGATGCCCAGGTTATACCAGCTGTACATGTATAATTATATACAGGAGATACCCAGGTTATACCAGCTGTACATATATAATTATAAACAGGAGATGCCCGGGTTATACCAGCTGTACATATATAATTATAAACAGGAGATGCCCTGGTTATACCAGCTGTACATACTGTATATCATTACATAGAGAAGATACCCACGTTATACCAGCTGTACATACTGTATATCATTACATAGAGAAGATACCCAGTTTATACCAGCTGTACATATATAATTATATCCAGGACATGCCCAGGTTATACCAGCTGTACATGTATAATTATATACAGGAGATGCCCAGGTTATACCAGCTGTACATATATAAATATATACAGGAGATGCCCAGGTTATACCAGCTGTACATATATAATTATATACAGGAGATGCCCGGGTTATACCAGCTGTACATACTGTATATTATTACATAGACAAGATACCCAGGTTATACCAGCCGTGCAAACAGTATATAATTATATCCAGGAGATACCCAGGTTATACCACCTGTACATGTATAATTATATACAGGAGATGCCCAGGTTATACCAGGTGTATTTATATAATTATATACAGGAGATGCCCAGGTTATACCAGCTGTACATATATAATTATATACAGGAGATACCCAGGTTATACCAGCTGTACATATATAATTATATACAGGAGATGCCCGGGTTATACCAGCTGTACATACTGTATATCATTACATAGAGAAGATACCCACGTTATACCAGCTGTACATATATAATTATATACAGGAGATGCCCGGGTTATACCAGCTGGACATACTGTATATCATTACATAGACAAGATACCCAGGTTATACCAGCCGTGCATACGGTATATAATTATATCCAGGAGATGCCCAGGTCATACCAGCTGTACATGTATAATTATATACAGGAGATACCCAGGTTATACCAGCTGTACATATATAATTATATACAGGAGATGCCTGGGTTATACCAGCTGTACATATATAATTATAAACAGGAGATGCCCTGGTTATACCAGCTGTACATACTGTATATCATTACATAGAGAAGATACCCACGTTATACCAGCTGTACATACTGTATATCATTACATAGAGAAGATACCCAGGTTATACCAGCCGTGCATATATAATTATATCCAGGACATGCCCAGGTTATACCAGCTGTACATGTATAATTATATACAGGAGATGCCCAGGTTATACCACCTGTACATATATAATTATATACAGGAGATGCCCGGGTTATACCAGCTGTACATATATAATTATATACAGGAGATGCCCGGGTTATACCAGCTGTACATACTGTATATCATTACATAGACAAGATACCCAGGTTATACCAGCCGTGCATACAGTATATAATTATATCCAGGAGATACCCAGGTTATACCAGCTGTACATGTATAATTATATACAGGAGATGCCCAGGTTATACCAGGTGTATTTATATAATTATATACAGGAGATGCCCAGGTTATACCAGCTGTACATATATAATTATATACAGGAGATACCCAGGTTATACCAGCTGTACATATATAATTATATACAGGAGATGCCCGGGTTATACCAGCTGTACATACTGTATATCATTACATAGAGAAGATACCCACGTTATACCAGCTGTACATATATGATTATATACAGGAGATGCCCGGGTTATACCAGCTGTACATACTGTATATCATTACATAGACAAGATACCCAGGTTATACCAGCCGTGCATACGGTATATAATTATATCCAGGAGATGCCCAGGTTATACCAGCTGTACATGTATAATTATATACAGGAGATACCCAGGTTATACCAGCTGTACATATATAATTATATACAGGAGATGCCCGGGTTATACCAGCTGTACATATATAATTATAAACAGGAGATGCCCTGGTTATACCAGCTGTACATACTGTATATCATTACATAGAAAAGATACCCACGTTATACCAGCTGTACATACTGTATATCATTACATAGAGAAGATACCCAGGTTATACCAGCTGTACATATATAATTATATACAGGAGATGCCCAGGTTATACCAGTTGTACATATATAATTATATACAGGAGATGCTCAGGTTATACCAGCTGTACATATATAATTATATACAGGAGATACCCAGGTTATCCCAGCTGTACATATATAATTATAAACAGGAGATGCCCAGGTTATACCAGCTGTACATATATCATTACATTGAGAAGATACCCAGGTTATACCAGCTGTACATATATAATTACATAGAGAAGATACCCAGGTTATACCAGCTGTACATATATAATTCTATACAGAAGATGCCCAGGGTATACCAGCTGTACATATATAATTATATACAGGAGATGCCCAGGTTATACCAGCTGTGCATATATAATTATATACAGGAGATGCCCAGGATATACCAGCTGTATATATATAATTATATACAGGAGATGCCCAGGTTATACCAGCTGTACATATATAATTATAAACAGGAGATGCCCAGGTTATACCAGCTGCACATATATAATTATATACAGGAGATGCCCAGGTTATAGCAGCTGTACATATATAATTATATACAGGAGATGCCCAGGTTATACCAGCTGTACATATATAATTATATACAGGAGATGCCCAGGTTATACCAGCTGTACATATATAATTATAAACAGGAGATGCCCAGGTTATACCAGCTGTGCATATATAATTATATACAGGAGATGCCCAGGTTATACCAGCTGTACATATATCATTACATAGAGAAGATACCCAGGTTATACCAGCTGTGCATATATAATTATATACAGGAGATGCCCAGGTTATACCAGCTGTACATGTATAATTATATACAGGAGATGCCCAGGTTATACCAGCTGTACATGTATAATTATATACAGGAGATGCCCAGGTTATACCAGCTGTACATATATAATTATATACAGGAGATGCCCAGGTTATACCAGCTGTACATATATAATTATATACAGGAGATGCCCGGGTTATACCAGCCTTACATATTGTATATCATTACATAGAGAAGATACCCACGTTATACCAGCTGTACATATATAATTATATACAGGAGATGCCCGGGTTATACCAGCTGTACATACTGTATATCATTACATAGACAAGATACCCAGGTTATACCAGCCGTGCATACGGTATATAATTATATCCAGGAGATGCCCAGGTTATACCAGCTGTACATGTATAATTATATACAGGAGATACCCAGGTTATACCAGCTGTACATATATAATTATATACAGGAGATGCCCGGGTAATACCAGCTGTACATATATAATTATAAACAGGAGATGCCCTGGTTATACCAGCTGTACATACTGTATATCATTACATAGAGAAGATACCCAGGTTATACCAGCTGTACATATATAATTACATAGAGAAGATACCCAGGTTATACCAGCTGTACATATATAATTCTATACAGAAGATGCCCAGGGTATACCAGCTGTACATATATAATTATATACAGGAGATGCCCAGGTTATACCAGCTGTGCATATATAATTATATACAGGAGATGCCCAGGTTATACCAGCTGTATATATATAATTATATACAGGAGATGCCCAGGTTATACCAGCTGTACATATATAATTATAAACAGGAGATGCCCAGGTTATACCAGCTGCACATATATAATTATATACAGGAGATACCCAGGTTATAGCAGCTGTACATATATCATTATATACAGGAGATGCCCAGGTTATACCAGCTGTACATATATAATTATAAACAGGAGATGCCCAGGTTATACCAGCTGTACATATATCATTACATAGAGAAGATACCCAGGTTATACCAGCTGTACATATATAATTATATACAGGAAATGCCCAGGTTATACTAGCTGTACATATATAATTATATACAGAAGATGCCCAGGTTATACCAGCTGTACATATATAATTATAAACAGGAGATGCCCAGGTTATACCAGCTGTACATATATAATTATATACAGGAGATGCCCAGGTTATACCAGCTGTACATATATAATTGTATACAGAAGATGCCCAGGTTATACCAGCTGTACATATATAATTATATACAGGAGATGCCCAGGTTATACCAGCTGTATATGTATAATTATATACAGGAGATGCCCAGGTTCTACCAGCTGTATATATATAGTTATATACAGTAGATGCCCAGGTTATACCAGCTGTACATATATAATTATATACAGGAGATGCCCAGGTTATACCAGCTGTATATGTATAATTATATACAGGAGATGCCCAGGTTATACCAGCTGTACATATATAATTATATACAGGAGATGCCCAGGTTATACCAGCTGTACAAATATAATTGTATACAGAAGATGCCCAGGTTATACCAGCTGTACATATATAATTATATACAGGAGATGCCCAGGTTATACCAGCTGTATATGTATAATTATATACAGGAGATGCCCAGGTTATACCAGCTGTATATGTATAATTATATACAGGAGATGCCCAGGTTATACCAGCTGTACATATATAATTATATACAGGAGATGCCCAGGTTATACCAGCTGTATATGTATAATTATATACAGGAGATGCCCAGGTTCTACCAGCTGTACATATATAATTATATACAGGAGATGCCCAGGTTATACCAGCTGTACATATATAATTGTATACAGAAGATGCCCAGGTTATACCAGCTGTACATATATAATTATATACAGGAGATGCCCAGGTTATAGCAGCTGTACATATATAATTATATACAGGAGATGCCCAGGTTACACCAGCTGTGCATCTATAATTATATACAGGAGATGTCCAGGTTATACGAGCTGTACATATATAATTATATACAGGAGATGCCCAGGTTATACCAGCTGTACATGTATAATTATATACAGGAGATGCCCAGGTTATACCAGCTGTACATATATAATTATATACAGGGTATGCCCAGGTTATAGCAGCTGTACATATATAATTATATACAGGAGATGCCCAGGTTATAGCAGCTGTACATATATAATTATATACAGGAGATGCCCAGGTTATACCAGCTGTACATATATAATTATATACAGGAGATGCCCAGGTTATAGCAGCTGTACATATATAATTATATACAGGAGATGCCCAGGTTATACCAGCTGTACATATATAATTATATACAGGAGATACCCAGGTTATACCAGCTGTACATATATAATTATATACAGGAGATGCCCGAGTTATACCAGCTGTACATACTGTATATCATTACATAGAGAAGATACCCACGTTATACCAGCTGTACATATATAATTATATACAGGAGATGCCCGGGTTATACCAGCTGGACATACTGTATATCATTACATAAACAAGATACCCAGGTTATACCAGCCGTGCATACGGTATATAATTATATCCAGGAGATGCCCAGGTTATACCAGCTGTACATGTATAATTATATACAGGAGATACCCAGGTTATACCAGCTGTACATATATAATTATATACAGGAGATGCCCGGGTTATACCAGCTGTACATATATAATTATAAACAGGAGATGCCCTGGTTATACCAGCTGTACATACTGTATATCATTACATAGAGAAGATACCCACGTTATACCAGCTGTACATACTGTATATCATTACATAGAGAAGATACCCAGGTTATGCCAGCCGTGCATATATAATTATATCCAGGACATGCCCAGGTTATACCAGCTGTACATGTATAATTATATACAGGAGATGCCCAGGTTATACCAGCTGTACATATATAATTATATACAGGAGATGCCCAGGTTATACCAGCTGTACATATATAATTATATACAGGAGATGCCCAGGTTATACCAGCTGTACATACTGTATATCATTACATAGACAAGATACCCAGGTTATACCAGCCGTGCATACAGTATATAATTATATCCAGGAGATACCCAGGTTATACCAGCTGTACATGTATAATTATATACAGGAGATGCCCAGGTTATACCAGGTGTATTTATATAATTATATACAGGAGATGCCCAGGTTATACCAGCTGTACATATATAATTATATACAGGAGATACCCAGGTTATACCAGCTGTACATATATAATTATATACAGGAGATGCCCGGGTTATACCAGCTGTACATACTGTATATCATTACATAGAGAAGATACCCACGTTATACCAGCTGTACATATATAATTATATACAGGAGATGCCCGGGTTATACCAGCTGGACATACTGTATATCATTACATAGACAAGATACCCAGGTTATACCAGCCGTGCATACGGTATATAATTATATCCAGGAGATGCCCAGGTTATACCAGCTGTACATGTATAATTATATACAGGAGATACCCAGGTTATACCAGCTGTACATATATAATTATAAACAGGAGATGCCCGGGTTATACCAGCTGTACATATATAATTATAAACAGGAGATGCCCTGGATATACCAGCTGTACATACTGTATATCATTACATAGAGAAGATACCCACGTTATACCAGCTGTACATACTGTATATCATTACATAGAGAAGATACCCAGTTTATACCAGCCGTGCATATATAATTATATCCAGGACATGCCCAGGTTATACCAGCTGTACATGTATAATTATATACAGGAGATGCCCAGGTTATACCAGCTGTACATATATAAATATATACAGGAGATGCCCAGGTTATATCAGCTGTACATATATAATTATATACAGGAGATGCCCGGGTTATACCAGCTGTACATACTGTATATTATTACATAGACAAGATACCCAGGTTATACCAGCCGTGCATACAGTATATAATTATATCCAGGAGATACCCAGGTTATACCAGCTGTACATGTATAATTATATACAGGAGATGCCCAGGTTATACCAGGTGTATTTATATAATTATATACAGGAGATACCCAGGTTATACCAGCTGTACATATATAATTATATACAGGAGATACCCAGGTTATACCAGCTGTACATATATAATTATATACAGGAGATGCCCGGGTTATACCAGCTGTACATACTGTATATCATTACATAGAGAAGATACCCACGTTATACCAGCTGTACATATATAATTATATACAGGAGATGCCCGGGTTATACCAGCTGGACATACTGTATATCATTACATAGACAAGATACCCAGGTTATACCAGCCGTGCATACGGTATATAATTATATCCAGGAGATGCCCAGGTTATACCAGCTGTACATGTATAATTATATACAGGAGATACCCAGGTTATACCAGCTGTACATATATAATTATATAAAGGAGATGCCCGGGTTATACCAGCTGTACATATATAATTATAAACAGGATATGCCCTGGTTATACCAGCTGTACATACTGTATATCATTACATAGAGAAGATACCCACGTTATACCAGCTGTACATACTGTATATCATTACATAGAGAAGATACCCAGGTTATACCAGCCGTGCATATATAATTATATCCAGGACATGCCCAGGTTATACCAGCTGTACATGTATAATTATATACAGGAGATGCCCAGGTTATACCACCTGTACATATATAATTATATACAGGAGATGCCCGGGTTATACCAGCTGTACATATATAATTATATACAGGAGATGCCCGGGTTATACCAGCTGTACATACTGTATATCATTACATAGACAAGATACCCAGGTTATACCAGCCGTGCATACAGTATATAATTATATCCAGGAGATACCCAGGTTATACCAGCTGTACATGTATAATTATATACAGGAGATGCCCAGGTTATACCAGGTGTATTTATATAATTATATACAGGAGATGCCCAGGTTATACCAGCTGTACATATATAATTATATACAGGAGATACCCAGGTTATACCAGCTGTACATATATAATTATATACAGGAGATGCCCGGGTTATACCAGCTGTACATACTGTATATCATTACATAGAGAAGATACCCACGTTATACCAGCTGTACATATATAATTATATACAGGAGATGCCCGGGTTATATCAGCTGTACATACTGTATATCATTACATAGACAAGATACCCAGGTTATACCAGCCGTGCATACGGTATATAATTATATCCAGGAGATGCCCAGGTTATACCAGCTGTACATGTATAATTATATACAGGAGATACCCAGGTTATACCAGCTGTACATATATAATTATATACAGGAGATGCCCGGGTTATACCAGCTGTACATATATAATTATAAACAGGAGATGCCCTGGTTATACCAGCTGTACATACTGTATATCATTACATAGAAAAGATACCCACGTTATACCAGCTGTACATACTGTATATCATTACATAGAGAAGATACCCAGGTTATACCAGCTGTACATATATAATTATATACAGGAGATGCCCAGGTTATACCAGCTGTACATATATAATTATATACAGGAGATGCTCAGGTTATACCAGCTGTACATATATAATTATATACAGGAGATATCCAGGTTATCCCAGCTGTACATATATAATTATAAACAGGAGATGCCCAGGTTATACCAGCTGTACATATATCATTACATTGAGAAGATACCCAGGTTATACCAGCTGTACATATATAATTACATAGAGAAGATACCCAGGTTATACCAGCTGTACATATATAATTCTATACAGAAGATGCCCAGGGTATACCAGCTGTACATATATAATTATATACAGGAGATGCCCAGGTTATACCAGCTGTGCATATATAATTATATACAGGAGATGCCCAGGTTATACCAGCTGTATATATATAATTATATACAGGAGATGCCCAGGTTATACCAGCTGTACATATATAATTATAAACAGGAGATGCCCAGGTTATACCAGCTGCACATATATAATTATATACAGGAGATGCCCAGGTTATAGCAGCTGTACATATATAATTATATACAGGAGATGCCCAGGTTATACCAGCTGTACATATATAATTATATACAGGAGATGCCCAGGTTATACCAGCTGTACATATATAATTATAAACAGGAGATGCCCAGGTTATACCAGCTGTGCATATATAATTATATACAGGAGATGCCCAGGTTATACCAGCTGTACATATATCATTACATAGAGAAGATACCCAGGTTATACCAGCTGTGCATATATAATTATATACAGGAGATGCCCAGGTTATACCAGTTGTACATGTATAATTATATACAGGAGATGCCCAGGTTATACCAGCTGTACATGTATAATTATATACAGGAGATGCCCAGGTTATACCAGCTGTACATATATAATTATATACAGGAGATGCCCAGGTTATACCAGCTGTACATATATAATTATATACAGGAGATGCCCGGGTTATACCAGCTGTACATATTGTATATCATTACATAGAGAAGATACCCACGTTATACCAGCTGTACATATATAATTATATACAGGAGATGCCCGGGTTATACCAGCTGTACATACTGTATATCATTACATAGACAAGATACCCAGGTTATACCAGCCGTGCATACGGTATATAATTATATCCAGGAGATGCCCAGGTTATACCAGCTGTACATGTATAATTATATACAGGAGATACCCAGGTTATACCAGCTGTACATATATAATTATATACAGGAGATGCCCGGGTTATACCAGCTGCACATATATAATTATAAACAGGAGATGCCCTGGTTATACCAGCTGTACATACTGTACATCATTACATAGAGAAGATACCCACGTTATACCAGCTGTACATACTGTATATCATTACATAGAGAAGATACCCAGGTTATACCAGCTGTACATATATAATTACATAGAGAAGATACCCAGGTTATACCAGCTGTACATATATAATTCTATACAGAAGATGCCCAGGGTATACCAGCTGTACATATATAATTATATACAGGAGATGCCCAGGTTATACCAGCTGTGCATATATAATTATATACAGGAGATGCCCAGGTTATACCAGCTGTATATATATAATTATATACAGGAGATGCCCAGGTTATACCAGCTGTACATATATAATTATAAACAGGAGATGCCCAGGTTATACCAGCTGCACATATATAATTATATACAGGAGATACCCAGGTTATAGCAGCTGTACATATATCATTATATACAGGAGATGCCCAGGTTATACCAGCTGTACATATATAATTATAAACAGGAGATGCCCAGGTTATACCAGCTGTACATATATCATTACATAGAGAAGATACCCAGGTTATACCAGCTGTACATATATAATTATATACAGGAAATGCCCAGGTTATACTAGCTGTACATATATAATTATATACAGAAGATGCCCAGGTTATACCAGCTGTACATATATAATTATAAACAGGAGATGCCCAGGTTATACCAGCTGTACATATATAATTATATACAGGAGATGCCCAGGTTATACCAGCTGTACATATATAATTGTATACAGAAGATGCCCAGGTTATACCAGCTGTACATATATAATTATATACAGGAGATGCCCAGGTTATACCAGCTGTATATGTATAATTATATACAGGAGATGCCCAGGTTCTACCAGCTGTATATATATAGTTATATACAGGAGATGCCCAGGTTATACCAGCTGTACATATATAATTATATACAGGAGATGCCCAGGTTATACCAGCTGTATATGTATAATTATATACAGGAGATGCCCAGGTTATACCAGCTGTACATATATAATTATATACAGGAGATGCCCAGGTTATACCAGCTGTACATATATAATTGTATACAGAAGATGCCCAGGTTATACCAGCTGTACATATATAATTATATACAGGAGATGCCCAGGTTATACCAGCTGTATATGTATAATTATATACAGGAGATGCCCAGGTTATACCAGCTGTATATGTATAATTATATACAGGAGATGCCCAGGTTATACCAGCTGTACATATATAATTATATACAGGAGATGCCCAGGTTATACCAGCTGTATATGTATAATTATATACAGGAGATGCCCAGGTTCTACCAGCTGTACATATATAATTATATACAGGAGATGCCCAGGTTATACCAGCTGTACATATATAATTGTATACAGAAGATGCCCAGGTTATACCAGCTGTACATATATAATTATATACAGGAGATGCCCAGGTTATAGCAGCTGTACATATATAATTATATACAGGAGATGCCCAGGTTACACCAGCTGTGCATATATAATTATATACAGGAGATGTCCAGGTTATACGAGCTGTACATATATAATTATATACAGGAGATGCCCAGGTTATACCAGCTGTACATGTATAATTATATACAGGAGATGCCCAGGTTATACCAGCTGTACATATAGAATTATATACAGGGTATGCCCAGGTTATAGCAGCTGTACATATATAATTATATACAGGAGATGCCCAGGTTATAGCAGCTGTACATATATAATTATATACAGGAGATGCCCAGGTTATACCAGCTGTACATATATAATTATATACAGGAGATGCCCAGGTTATAGCAGCTGTACATATATAATTATATACAGGAGATGCCCAGGTTATACCAGCTGTACATATATAATTATATACAGGAGATGCCCAGGTTATACCAGCTGTACATATATAATTATATACAAGAGATGCCCAGGTTATACCAGCTGTACACATGTAATCATATACAGGAGATGCCCAGATTATACCAGCTGTACATATATAATTATATACAGGAGATGCCCAGGTTATAGCAGCTGTACATACATAATTATATACAAGAGATGCCCAGGTTATACCAGCTGTACACATGTAATTATATACAGGAGATGCCCAGGTTATACCAGCTGTACATATATAATTATATACAGGAGATGCCCAGGTTATACCAGCTGTACATACATAATTATATACAAGAGATACCCAGGTTATACCAGCTGTACATATATAATTATATACAGGAGATGCCCAGGTTATACCAGCTGTACATATATAATTATATACAGGAGATGCCCAGGTTATAGCAGCTGTACATATATAATTATATACAGGAGATGCCCAGGTTATAGCAGCTGTACATATAGAATTATATACAGGAGATGCCCAGGTTATACCAGCTGTACATATATAATTATATACAGGAGATGCCCAGGTTATTCCGGCTGTACATATATAATTATATACTGGAGATGCCCAGGTTATACCAGCTGGACATATATAATTATATACAGGAGATGCCCAGGTTATAGCAGCTGTACATATATAATTATATACAGAAGATACCCAGGTTATACAAGCTGTACATATATAATTATATACAGGAGATGCCCAGGTTATAGCAGCTGTACATATATAATTATATACAGGAGATGCCCAGGTTATATCAGCTGTACATATATAATTATATACAGGAGATGCCAAGGTTATAGCAGCTGTACATATATAATTATATACAGGAGATGCCCAGGTTATACCAGCTGTACATATATAATTATATACAGGAGATGCCCAGGTTATACCAGCTGTACATATATAATTATATACAAGAGATGCCCAGGTTATACCAGCTGTACACATGTAATCATATACAGGAGATGCCCAGATTATACCAGCTGTACATATATAATTATATACAGGAGATGCCCAGGTTATAGCAGCTGTACATACATAATTATATACAAGAGATAACCAGGTTATACCAGCTGTACACATGTAATTATATACAGGAGATGCCCAGGTTATACCAGCTGTACATATATAATTATATACAGGAGATGCCCAGGTTATACCAGCTGTACATACATAATTATATACAAGAGATACCCAGGTTATACCAGCTGTACATATATAATTATATACAGGAGATGCCCAGGTTATACCAGCTGTACATATATAATTATATACAGGAGATGCCCAGGTTATAGCAGCTGTACATATATAATTATATACAGGAGATGCCCAGGTTATAGCAGCTGTACATATATAATTATATACAGGAGATGCCCAGGTTATACCAGCTGTACATATATAATTATATACAGGAGATGCCCAGGTTATACCAGCTGTACATATATAATTATATACTGGAGATGCCCAGGTTATACCAGCTGGACATATATAATTATATACAGGAGATGCCCAGGTTATAGCAGCTGTACATATATAATTATATACAGGAGAGGCCCAGGTTATACCGGCTGTACATATATAATTATATACTGGAGATGCCCGGGTTATACCAGCTGTACATATTGTATATCATTACATAGAGAAGATACCCACGTTATACCAGCTGTACATATATAATTATATACAGGAGATGCCCGGGTTATACCAGCTGTACATACTGTATATCATTACATAGACAAGATACCCAGGTTATACCAGCCGTGCATACGGTATATAATTATATCCAGGAGATGCCCAGGTTATACCAGCTGTACATGTATAATTATATACAGGAGATACCCAGGTTATACCAGCTGTACATATATAATTATATACACGAGATGCCCGGGTTATACCAGCTGTACATATATAATTATAAACAGGAGATGCCCTGGTTATACCAGCTGTACATACTGTACATCATTACATAGAGAAGATACCCACGTTATACCAGCTGTACATACTGTATATCATTACATAGAGAAGATACCCAGGTTATACCAGCTGTACATATATAATTACATAGAGAAGATACCCAGGTTATACCAGCTGTACATATATAATTCTATACAGAAGATGCCCAGGGTATACCAGCTGTACATATATAATTATATACAGGAGATGCCCAGGTTATACCAGCTGTGCATATATAATTATATACAGGAGATGCCCAGGTTATACCAGCTGTATATATATAATTATATACAGGAGATGCCCAGGTTATACCAGCTGTACATATATAATTATAAACAGGAGATGCCCAGGTTATACCAGCTGCACATATATAATTATATACAGGAGATACCCAGGTTATAGCAGCTGTACATATATCATTATATACAGGAGATGCCCAGGTTATACCAACTGTACATATATAATTATAAACAGGAGATGCCCAGGTTATACCAGCTGTACATATATCATTACATAGAGAAGATACCCAGGTTATACCAGCTGTACATATATAATTATATACAGGAAATGCCCAGGTTATACTAGCTGTACATATATAATTATATACAGAAGATGCCCAGGTTATACCAGCTGTACATATATAATTATAAACAGGAGATGCCCAGGTTATACCAGCTGTACATATATAATTATATACAGGAGATGCCCAGGTTATACCAGCTGTACATATATAATTGTATACAGAAGATGCCCAGGTTATACCAGCTGTACATATATAATTATATACAGGAGATGCCCAGGTTATACCAGCTGTATATGTATAATTATATACAGGAGATGCCCAGGTTCTACCAGCTGTATATATATAGTTATATACAGGAGATGCCCAGGTTATACCAGCTGTACATATATAATTATATACAGGAGATGCCCAGGTTATACCAGCAGTATATGCATAATTATATACAGGAGATGCCCAGGTTATACCAGCTGTACATATATAATTATATACAGGAGATGCCCAGGTTATACCAGCTGTACATATATAATTGTATACAGAAGATGCCCAGGTTATACCAGCTGTACATATATAATTATATACAGGAGATGCCCAGGTTATACCAGCTGTATATGTATAATTATATACAGGAGATGCCCAGGTTATACCAGCTGTATATGTATAATTATATACAGGAGATGCCCAGGTTATACCAGCTGTACATATATAATTATATACAGGAGATGCCCAGGTTATACCAGCTGTATATGTATAATTATATACAGGAGATGCCCAGGTTCTACCAGCTGTACATATATAATTATATACAGGAGATGCCCAGGTTATACCAGCTGTACATATATAATTGTATACAGAAGATGCCCAGGTTATACCAGGTGTACATATATAATTATATATAGGAGATGCCCAGGTTATAGCAGCTGTACATATATAATTATATACAGGAGATGCCCAGGTTACACCAGCTGTGCATATATAATTATATACAGGAGATGTCCAGGTTATACGAGCTGTACATATATAATTATATACAGGAGATGCCCAGGTTATACCAGCTGTACATGTATAATTATATACAGGAGATGCCCAGGTTATACCAGCTGTACATATATAATTATATACAGGGTATGCCCAGGTTATAGCAGCTGTACATATATAATTATATACAGGAGATGCCCAGGTTATAGCAGCTGTACATATATAATTATATACAGGAGCTGCCCAGGTTATACCAGCTGTACATATATAATTATATACAGGAGATGCCCAGGTTATAGCAGCTGTACATATATAATTATATACAGGAGATGCCCAGGTTATACCAGCTGTACATATATAATTATATACAGGAGATGCCCAGGTTATACCAGCTGTACATATATAATTATATACAAGAGATGCCCAGGTTATACCAGCTGTACACATGTAATCATATACAGGAGATGCCCAGATTATACCAGCTGTACATATATAATTATATACAGGAGATACCCAGGTTATAGCAGCTGTACATACATAATTATATACAAGAGATGCCCAGGTTATACCAGCTGTACACATGTAATTATATACAGGAGATGCCCAGGTTATACCAGCTGTACATATATAATTATATACAGGAGATGCCCAGGTTATACCAGCTGTACATACATAATTATATACAAGAGATACCCAGGTTATACCAGCTGTACATATATAATTATATACAGGAGATGCCCAGGTTATACCAGCTGTATATGTATAATTATATACAGGAGATACCAGGTTATACCAGCTGTACATATATAATTATATACAGGAGATGCCCAGGTTATACCAGCTGTACATATATAATTATATACAGGAGATGCCCAGGTTATAGCAGCTGTACATATATAATTATATACAGGAGATGCCCAGGTTATAGCAGCTGTACATATAGAATTATATACAGGAGATGCCCAGGTTATACCAGCTGTACATATATAATTATATACAGGAGATGCCCAGGTTATACCGGCTGTACATATATAATTATATACTGGAGATGCCCAGGTTATACCAGCTGGACATATATAATTATATACAGGAGATGCCCAGGTTATAGCAGCTGTACATATATAATTATATACAGAAGATACCCAGGTTATACCAGCTGTACATATATAATTATATACAGGAGATGCCCAGGTTATAGCAGCTGTACATATATAATTATATACAGGAGATGCCCAGGTTATATCAGCTGTACATATATAATTATATACAGGAGATGCCCAGGTTATAGCAGCTGTACATATATAATTATATACAGGAGATGCCCAGGTTATACCAGCTGTACATATATAATTATATACAGGAGATGCCCAGGTTATACCAGCTGTACATATATAATTATATACAAGAGATGCCCAGGTTATACCAGCTGTACACATGTAATCATATACAGGAGATGCCCAGATTATACCAGCTGTACATATATAATTATATACAGGAGATGCCCAGGTTATAGCAGCTGTACATACATAATTATATACAAGAGATAACCAGGTTATACCAGCTGTACACATGTAATTATATACAGGAGATGCCCAGGTTATACCAGCTGTACATATATAATTATATACAGGAGATGCCCAGGTTATACCAGCTGTACATACATAATTATATACAAGAGATACCCAGGTTATACCAGCTGTACATATATAATTATATACAGGAGATGCCCAGGTTATACCAGCTGTACATATATAATTATATACAGGAGATGCCCAGGTTATAGCAGCTGTACATATATAATTATATACAGGAGATGCCCAGGTTATACCAGCTGTACATATATAATTATATACAGGAGATGCCCAGGTTATACCAGCTGTACATATATAATTATATACTGGAGATGCCCAGGTTATACCAGCTGGACATATATAATTATATACAGGAGATGCCCAGGTTATAGCAGCTGTACATATATAATTATATACAGGAGAGGCCCAGGTTATACCGGCTGTACATATATAATTATATACTGGAGATGCCCAGGTTATACCAGCTGGACATATATAATTATATACAGGAGATGCCCAGGTTATAGCAGCTGTATATGTATAATTATATACAGGAGATGCACAGGTTATAGCAGCTGTATATGTATAATTATATACAGGAGATGCCCAGGTTATACCGGCTGTACATATATAATTATATACAGGAGATGCCCAGGTTATAGCATTCTCTCAGCCGTGTAGACAGTAGCTGCCATGTTCCGCCCGGTGATGACATTGTTCCGTGTCCGGACGCTTCTTATTGCCTTTGATGCTGGCGGCGGGGGGCAGATAATGGCTCTGGGGGCGCAGTGTTGGCTTTGCCTCCTAATTGCTTTTGTCTGGGGTTTCCTGACATCGCTCCTCTCACTTGATCTTTCAGTCATCAACACTGATAAGCGCTTGTTGATACAGCGCCGGGTCCGGAAGCCGCTGCACCCATGGAGCAAATCATGTGACGCTAATGGCCACTCCAGCATCTACAGGAGAAGGTCAGGGAGCCGAGTCCTGGCAAGTCAGAGGCTACAATCCCGAGCCGGCCCTCCTGGACCACCGCGCACAGCATGGCGGCAAACAGTATCACACATGATGGGCTTAGATACAACAACATAGATAGCAGTATCACAGTAAAGGATTAGATACACGGCTCAGCAGACATTATCACTCAGGATAGGATTAGATACACAGCTCAGCAGACAGTATCACACAGGATAGGATTAGATACACAGCTCAGCAGACAGTATCACACAGGAGAGGATTAGATACACAGCTCGGCAGACAGTATCACACAGGATAGGATTAGATACACGGCTCAGCAGACAGTATCACACAGGATAGGATTAGATACAGGGCTCAGCAGACAGTATCACACAGGATGGGATTAGATACACAGCTCAGCAGACAGTATCACACAGGATCGGATTAGATACACGGCTCAGCAGACAGTATCACTCAGGATAGGATTAGATACACGGCTCAGCAGACAGTATCACACAGGAGAGGATTAGATACACGGCTCAGCAGACAGTATCACACAGGATAGGATTAGATACACGGCTCAGCAGACAGTATCACACAGGAGAGGATTAGATACACAGCTCAGCAGACAGTATCACACAGGAGAGGATTAGATACACGGCTCAGCAGACAGTATCACACAGGATAGGATTAGATACACGGCTCAGCAGACAGTATCACACAGGAGAGGATTAGATACACAGCTCAGCAGACAGTATCACTCAGTATAGGATTAGATACACGGCTCAGCAGACAGTATCACACAGGAGAGGATTAGATACACGGCTCAGCAGACAGTATCACACAGGAGAGGATTAGATACACAGTTCAGCAGACAGTATCACTCAGTATAGGATTAGATACACGGCTCAGCAGACAGTATCACACAGGATAGGATTAGATACATGGCTCAGCAGACAGTATCACACAGGAGAGGATTAGATACACAGCTCAACAGACAGTATCACACAGGAGAGGATTAGATACATGGCTCAGCAGACAGTATCACACAGGAGAGGATTAGATACACGGCTCAGCAGACAGTATCACACAGGAGAGGATTAGATACACAGTTCAACAGACAGTATCACACAGGAGAGGATTAGATACATGGCTCAGCAGACAGTATCACACAGGAGAGGATTAGATACACGGCTCAGCAGACAGTATCACACAGGAGAGGATTAGATACACGGCTCAGCAGACAGTATCACACAGGAGAGGATTATATACACAGCTCAGCAGACAGTATCCACAGGATAGGATTAGATACACAGCTCAGCAGACAGTATCACACAGGAGAGGATTAGATACACAGCTCAGCAGACAGTATCACACAGGATAGGATTAGATACACGGCTCAGCAGACAGTATCACACAGGAGAGGATTAGATACACAGCTCAGCAGACAATATCACACAGGATAGGATTAGATACACGGCTCAGCAGTCAGTATCACACAGGAGAGGATTAGATACACGGCTCAGCATACAGTATCACACAGGAGAGGATTAGATACACGGCTCAGCAGTCAGTATCACACAGGAGAGGATTAGATACACGGCTCAGCAGACAGTATCACACAGGAGAGGATTAGATACACGGCTCATCAGACAGTATCACACAGGAGAGGATTAGATACACGGCTCAGCAGACAGTATCACACATGATGGGCTTAGATACAACAACATAGATGGCAGTATCACAGTAAAGGATTAGATACACAGCTCAGCAGAGAGTATCACACAGGAGAGGATTAGATACACGGCTCAGCAGACAGTATCACACAGTATAGGAGTAGATACACAGCTCAGCAGAGAGTATCACACAGGAGAGGATTAGATACACAGCTCAGCAGAGAGTATCACACAGGAGAGGATTAGATACACGGCTCAGCAGACAGTATCACACAGTATAGGATTAGATACACGGCTCAGCAGACAGTATCACACAGGATAGGATTAGATATACGGCTCAGAAGACGGTATCACACAGGATAGGATTAGATACACGGCTCAGAAGACGGTATCACACAGGATAGGATTAGATACGCGGCTCAGCAGACAGTATCACACAGGATAGGATTAGATACACGGCTCAGCAGACAATATCACACAGGAGAGGATTAGATACACGGCTCAGCAGACAGTATCACACAGGATAGGATTAGATACACGGCTCAGAAGACAGTATCACACAAGAGAGGATTAGATACACGGCTCAGAACAGTATCACACAGGAGAGGATTAGATACGCGGCTCCGCATACAGTATCACACAGGAGAGTATTAGATACACGGCTCAGCAGACAGTATCACACAGGAGAGGATTAGATACAAGGCTCAGCAGACAGTATCACACAGGAGAGGATTAGATACACGGCTCAGCAGACGGCATCACACAGGAGAGGATTAGATACACGGCTCAGCAGACTGTATCACACAGGAGAGGATTAGATACACAGCTCAGCAGACAGTGTCACACAGGAGAGGATTAGATACACGGCTCAGCAGACAGTATCACACAGGAGAGGATTAGATACACGGCTCAGCAGACAGTATCACACAGGAGAGGATTAGATACACAGCTCAGCAGACAGTATCCACAGGATAGGATTAGATACACGGCTCAGCAGACAGTATCCACAGGATAGGATTAGATAAACAGCTCAGCAGACAGTATCACACAGGAGAGGATTAAATACACGGCTCAGCAGACAGTATCACACAGGATAGGATTAGATACACAGCTCAGCAGACAGTATCACACAGGAGAGGATTAGATACACAGCTCAGCAGACAGTATCACACAGGAGAGGATTAGATACACGGCTCAGCAGACAGTGTCACACAGGAGAGGATTAGATACACGGCTCAGCAGACAGTATCACACAGGAGAGGATTAGATACACGGCTCAGCAGACAGTATCACACAGGAGAGGATTAGATACACAGCTCAGCAGACAGTGTCACACAGGAGAGGATTAGATACACGGCTCAGCAGACAGTATCACACAGGAGAGGATTAGATACACGGCTCAGCAGACAGTATCACACAGGAGAGGATTAGATACACAGCTCAGCAGACAGTATCCACAGGATAGGATTAGATACACGGCTCAGCAGACAGTATCACACAGGACAGGATTAGATACACGGCTCAGAAGACGGTATCACACAGGATAGGATTAGATACACGGCTCAGCAGACAGTATCACACAGGATAGGATTAGATACACGGCTCAGCAGACAATATCACACAGGAGAGGATTAGATACACGGCTCATCAGACAGTATCACACAGGAGAGGATTAGATACACGGCTCAGCAGACAGTATCACACATGATGGGCTTAGATACAACAACATAGATGGCAGTATCACAGTAATTCTATAAGACCTTTAAGGACGCCTTGGTTCCCCTCTTGACTGAGGTGTTCAATGAGTGTCTTTCCTCGGGCACTCTGCCAAAGTCAATGAGGAGGTCTGCCCTGATCATCTCGTCAAAGGGTAAGGACCCATCTTGCATTGAGAATTGGCGTCCCATAGCGCTTCTCAATGCAGACAGGAAGGTTTTGGCAAAGGTGCTGTTTAATCGGCTGGTGAAATTTGCACCCCAGCTCCTTTGGGGGGCCCAGCATTGCTCTGTTCCGGGCCGCAGTACAATTAGTGCTGTACTCTGTGTCCGAGAGGCGGTGGAGCAGGGTAGGGCTGGCCACTGGAAGGGGTACATGCTGTCATTGGACCAGGCAAAAGCGTTTGATCGGGTTAATCATGAGTACCTCTGGTCTGTCCTTCTGAGGTATGGCCTGCCGGGGGGGGTTCGTTGATTGGCTTAAGACCTTGTACACTGGGGCAGAGAGTTTCCCGCTTGTGAACGGTTGGATTGGCAGCTCTTTTGAGGTTGGGTGTGGTGTTCGCCAGGGTTGTCCTTTGAGCCCGCTACTGTACGCGTTTGCGATTGACCCACTTCTTAGGAGGGTGGAGCGTGGACCGTTAGCTGGGATCGGGATGGACCGGGCAGCACCGGAAGCCACTCTGAGAGTGGTGGCGTATGCCGATGACGTCACCGTTTTTGTTTCCTCTGATGGGGAGGCAGAATGGCTGATGTCAGAGGTAAATCGCTACTCGGAGGCATCCGGGTCTAAGATCAACCGGGATAAGTGTGAGAGTCTCTGGCTGGGAGGAGGAGATCCTGGTTTTGATCTCCCGGACACCTTTCCAGAACCCAAAGTCTCTGCAAAAGTTCTTGGCATCGAATTTGGCCAGGGGGATTACCCCAAACAAAATTGGGACAGCAGGCTAGAGATCGCCACTCAGAAGGTGAACCAATGGAAGGGTTGGTCTTTGACCCTAAGGGAAAGGGTAAACCTGATCAAAACTTACCTGCTCCCTTTGCTGATCTATCTGGGCAGTGTGTGCATCTTGCCAGAGCCTCTCTGGACTCGGGTCTACAGTTTGTTCTTCCAACTGTTATGGGGGAATAGACTGAACCTGGTCAAGAGGGAGGTTACTTACCGTACGAGGAGACTAGGAGGGTTGGGTATGGTCAACCCTGTGGTATTCCTTGTGAATACCTTCATTAAGATCAATATTGCAAACCTCTGGAAAGAAAGGGCTCCTCCGTGGGTATTCTCCTGTAAGGGATGGTTTCAGCCTTTCTTCCAGGAATGGGAGACAGGAGGGCAAGTGAAGGAACTCCGCACACCGCATGGACATCTCCCGGCTTACGCTACCGTGGTTCTGAAGGTAATTCGCCGGTGGGGTCTGGGAATGTGGGAGGTCAGGACTCTGCCAAGGAAGCTCCTTGACAAAAGGGTTCTGTTGACCCATTTTCAGAGGCCTCTGGCGCTCAGGGATTGCCCAAGTCGGGATCTTGGGGTGGGTCTGCATCTTTTGAATTCTATCAGGATCCCCTCGAAGGTTTGGGACTTGGCTTGGCGCTGCTTCCATGGGAAACTGTGTGTGAGGGACAATCTGAAGTGTAGGAGCTCTGAGGACAGGAACTGTCCTCGGGAGCATTGTGGTACCATGCTTGAAAGCATGGACCACTTCCTGCTTCGTTGTCCCTTTAACACACAGCAGACAGTATCACACAGGAGAGGATTAGATACACGGCTCAGCAGACAGTATCACACAGGATAGGATTAGATACACGGCTCAGCAGACAGTATCACACAGGATAGGATTAGATACTCGGCTCAGCAGACAGTATCACACAGGAGAGGATTAGATACACAGCTCAGCAGACAGTATCACACAGGATAGGATTAGATACACGGCTCACCAGACAGTATCACACAGGAGAGGATTAGATACACGGCTCAGCAGACAGTATCACACAGGAGAGGATTAGATACACAGCTCAGCAGACAGTATCCACAGGATAGGATTAGATACACGGCTCAACAGACAGTATCACACAGGAGAGGATTAGATACACGGCTCAGTAGACAGTATCACACAGGAGAGGATTAGATACACAGCTCAACAGACAGTATCACACAGGAGAGGATTAGATACACGGCTCAGCAGACAGTATCACACAGGAGAGGATTAGATACACAGCTCAGCAGACAGTATCCACAGGATAGGATTAGATACACAGCTCAGCAGACAGTATCACACAGGAGAGGATTAGATACACAGCTCAGCAGACAGTATCACACAGGATAGGATTAGATACACGGCTCAGCAGACAGTATCACACAGGAGAGGATTAGATACACGGCTCAGCAGTCAGTATCACACAGGAGAGGATTAGATACACGGCTCAGCAGACAGTATCACACAGGAGAGGATTAGATACACGGCTCAGCAGTCAGTATCACACAGGAGAGGATTAGATACACGGCTCAGCAGACAGTATCACACAGGAGAGGATTAGATACACGGCTCATCAGACAGTATCACACAGGAGAGGATTAGATACACGGCTCAGCAGACAGTATCACACATGATGGGCTTAGATACAACAACATAGATGGCAGTATCACAGTAATTCTATAAGACCTTTAAGGACGCCTTGGTTCCCCTCTTGACTGAGGTATTCAATAAGTGTCTTTCCTCGGGCACTCTGCCAAAGTCAATGAGGAGGTCTGCCCTGATCATCTTGTCAAAGGGTAAGGACCCATCTTGCATTGAGAATTGGCGTCCCATAGCGCTTCTCAATGCAGACAGGAAGGTTTTGGCAAAGGTGCTGTTTAATCGGCTGGTGAAATTTGCACCCCAGCTCCTTTCGGGGGCCCAGCATTGCTCTGTTCCAGGCCGCAGTACAATTAGTGCTGTACTCTGTGTCCGAGAGGCGGTGGAGCAGGGTAGGGCTGGCCACTGGAAGGGGTACATGCTGTCATTGGACCAGGCAAAAGCGTTTGATCGGGTTAATCATGAGTACCTCTGGTCTGTCCTTCTGAGGTACGGCCTGCCGGGGGGCTTTGTTGATTGGCTTAAGACCTTGTACGCTGGGGCAGAGTTTCCCGCTTGTGAACGGTTGGATTGGCAGCTCTCTTGAGGTTGGGTGTGGTGTTCGCTAGGGTTGTCCCTTGAGCCCGCTACTGCACGCGTTTTCGATTGACCCACTTCTTAGGAGGGTGGAGCGTGGACCGTTAGCTGGGATCGGGATGGACCGGGCAGCACCGGAAGCCACTCTGAGAGTGGTGGCGTATGCCGATGACGTCACCGTTTTTGTTTCCTCTGATGGGAAGGCAGAATGGCTGATGTCAGAGGTAAATCGCTACTCGGAGGCATCCGGGTCCAAGATCAACCGGGATAAGTGTGAGAGTCTCTGGCTGGGAGGAGGAGATCCTGGTTTTGATCTCCCGGACACCCTTCCAGAACCCAAAGTCTCTGCAAAAGTTCTTAGCATCGAATTTGGCCAGGGGGATTACCCCAAACAAAATTGGGACAGCAGGCTAGAGATCGCCACTCAGAAGGTGAACCAATGGAAGGGTTGGTCTTTGACCCTAAGGGAAAGGGTAAACCTGATCAAAACTTACCTGCTCCATTTGCTGATCTATCTGGGCAGTGTGTGCATCTTGCCAGAGCCTCTCTGGACTCGGGTCTACAGTTTGTTCTTCCAACTGTTATGGGGGAATAGACTGAACCTGGTCAAGAGGGAGGTTACTTACCGTACGAGGAGACTAGGAGGGTTGGGTATGGTCAACCCTGTGGTATTCCTTGTGAATACCTTCATTAAGATCAATATTGCAAACCTCTGGAAAGAGAGGGCTCCTCCGTGGGTATTCTCCTGTAAGGGATGGTTTCAGCCTTTCTTCCAGGAATGGGAGACAGGAGGGCAAGTGAAGGATCTCCGCACACCGCATGGACATCTCCCGGCTTACGCTACCGTGGTTCTGAAGGTAATTCGCCGGTGGGGTCTGGGAATGTGGGAGGTCAGGACTCTGCCAAGGAAGCTCCTTGACAAAAGGGTTCTGTTGACCCATTTTCAGAGGCCTCTGGCGCTCAGGGATTGCCCAAGTCGGGATCTTGGGGTGGGTCTGCATCTTTTGAATTCTATCAGGATCCCCTCGAAGGTTTGGGACTTGGCTTGGCGCTGCTTCCATGGGAAACTGTGTGTGAGGGACAATCTGAAGTGTAGGAGCTCTGAGGACAGGAACTGTCCTCGGGAGCATTGTGGTACCATGCTTGAAAGCATGGACCACTTCCTGCTTTGTTGTCCCTTTAACACACAGCAGACAGTATCACACAGGAGAGGATTAGATACACGGCTCATCAGACAGTATCACACAGGAGAGGATTAGATACACGGCTCAGCAGACAGTATCACACATGATGGGCTTAGATACAACAACATAGATGGCAGTATCACAGTAAAGGATTAGATACAAGGCTCAGCAGACAGTATCACACAGGAGAGGATTAGATACACAGCTCAGCAGACAGTATCACACAGGATAGGATTAGATACACGGCTCAGAAGATGGTATCACACAGGATAGGATTAGATACACGGCTCAGAAGACAATATCACACAGGAGAGGATTAGATACACGGCTCAGCAGACAGTATCACACAGGAGAGGATTAGATACACGGCTCAGCAGACAGTATCACACAGGATAGGATTAGATACACGGCTCAGGAGACAGTATCACACAGGAGAGGATTAGATATACAGCTCAGCAGACAGTATCACACAGGATAGGATTAGATACACGGCTCAGCTGACAGTATCACACAGGATAGGATTAGATACACGGCTCAGCAGACAGTATCACACAAGAGAGGATTAGATACACGGCTCAGCAGACAGTATCACACAGGATAGGATTAGATACACGGCTCAGCAGACAGGATCACACAGGAGAGGATTAGATACACAGCTCAGCAGACAGGATCACACAGGAGAGGATTAGATACACAGCTCAGCAGACAGTATCACACAGGAGAGGATTAGATATACAGCTCAGCAGACAGTATCACACAGGAGAGGATTAGATACACGGCTCAGCAGACAGTATCACACAGGATAGGATTAGATATACAGCTCAGCAGACAGTATCACACAGGAGAGGATTAGATACACGGCTCATCAGACAGTATCACACAGGATAGGATTAGATACACGGCTCAGCAGACAGTATCACACAGGATAGGATTAGATACACGGCTCAGCAGACAGTATCACACAGGATAGGATTAGATACACGGCTCAGCAGACAGTATCACACAGGAGAGGATTAGATACACAGCTCAGCAGACAGTATCACACAGGAGAGGATTAGATACACGGCTCAGCAGACAGTATCACACATGATATGATTAGATACACGGCTCAGCAGACAGTATCACACAGGATAGGATTAGATACACTGCTCAGCAGACAGTATCACACAGGATAGGATTAGATACACTGCTCAGCAGACAGTATCACACAGGATGGGATTAGATACACTGCTCAGCAGACAGTATCACACAGGATAGGATTAGATACACGGCTCAGCAGACAGTATCACACAGGATTGGATTAGATACACGGCTCAGCAGACAGTATCACACAGGATAGGATTAGATACACGGCTCAGCAGACAGTATCACACATGATATGATTAGATACACGGCTCAGCAGACAGTATCACACAGGAGAGGATTAGATACACAGCTCACCAGACAGTATCACACAGGATAGGATTAGATACACAGCTCAGCAGACGATATCACACAGGATAGGATTAGATACACTGCTCAGCAGACAGTATCACACAGGATAGGATTAGATACAAGGCTCACCAGACAGTATCACACAGGATAGGATTAGATACACAGCTCAGCAGACGATATCACACAGGATAGGATTAGATACACTGCTCAGCAGACAGTATCACACAGGATAGGATTAGATACACTGCTCAGCAGACAGTATCACACAGGATTGGATTAGATACACGGCTCAGCAGACAGTATCACACAGGAGAGGATTAGATACACGGCTCAGCAGACAGTATCATACAGGATAGGATTAGATACACGGCTCACCAGACAGTATCACACAGGATAGGATTAGATACACGGCTCACCAGACAGTATCACACAGGATAGGATTAGATACACAGCTCAGCAGACGATATCACACAGGATAGGATTAGATACACAGCTCAGCAGACAGTATCACACAGGAGAGGATTAGATACACGGCTCAGCAGACAGTATCACACAGGAGAGGCTTCAATACATTTCCTTTTTGATGATTTGTTTATTTGAACTATGGAGAAAACAATGACATCAAGTATAAATATAAATTCTCCTTCTTAAAATAGTTATTACTTTCCACTTAAGGGAAGATTCTCATCTCAAAAGATGATGGACAAAGCATCTCTGGACCAAAATATTTATGTTTCTCCTGATACCGGTGGAAAGCAAAGACTATAAATATATGATTATGACAGAGCGATTGTAGCCGGGAGGAGAAGATGTGCACCCACCGGATTAATATCTCTGGAGGGTTTATTGTCTCAAGGAATTGAATATTATTTATGAAGAATTCAGGATTAGTCAACATAAAGGTGATAGGAGCTGAATATTACTCCATGTCATATCTGCTGCTACAGCTTGTATTATACTCCAGAGCTGCACTCACTATTCTGCTGGTGCAGTCACTGTGTACATTCATTACATTGCTGATCCTGAGTTACCTCCTGTATTATACTCCAGAGCTGCACTCATTATTCTGCTGGTGCAGTCACTGTGCACATACATTACATTACTGATCCTGAGTTACATCCTGTATTATACTCCAGAGCTGCACTCACTATTCTGCTGGTGCAGTCACTGTGTACATACATTACATTACTGATCCTGAGTTACCTCCTGTATTATACTCCAGAGCTGCACTCACTATTCTGCTGGTGCAGTCACTGTGTACATACATTACATTACTGATCCTGAGTTACATCCTGTATTATACTCCAGAGCTGCACTCACTATTCTGCTGGTGCAGTCACTGTGTACATACATTACATTACGGATCCTGAGTTACATTCTGTATTATACTCCAGAGCTGTACTCACTATTCTGCTAGTGCAGTCACTGTGTACATATATTACATTACTGATCCTGAGTTATATCTTGTATTATACTCCAGATCTGCACTCACTATTCTGCTGGGGCAGTCACTGTGTACATACATTACATTACTGATCCTGAGTTACATCCTGTATTATACTCCAGAGCTGCACTCACTATTCTGCTGGTGCAGTCACTGTGTACATACATTACATTACTGATCCTGAGTTACCGCCTGTATTATTCTCCAGAGCTGCACTCACTATTCTGCTGGTGCAGTCACTGTGCACATACATTACATTACTGATCCTGAGTTACATTCTGTATTATACTCCAGAGCTGCACTCACTATTCTGCTGGTGCAGTCACTGTGCACATACATTACATTACTGATCCTGATTTACATCCTGTATTATTCTCCAGAGCTGCAGTCACTATTCTGCTGGTGCAGTCACTGTGTACATACATTACATTACTGATCCTGATTTACATCCTGTATTATACTCCAGAGCTGCACTCACTATTCTGCTGGTGCAGTCACTGTGCATACATTACATTACTGATCCTGAGTTACCTCCTGCATTATACTCCAGAGCTGCACTCACTATTCTGCTGGTGCAGTCACTGTGTACATACATTACATTACTGATCCTGAGTTACCCCCTGTATTATACTCCAGAGCTGCACTCACTATTCTGCAGGTGCAGTCACTGTGTACATACATTACATTGCTGATCCTGAGTTACATCCTGTATTATACTCCAGAGCTGCACTCACTATTCTGCTGGTGCAGTCACTGTGTACATACATTACATTACTGACCCTGAGTTACATCCTGTATTATACTCCAGAGCTGCACTCACTATTCTGCTGGTGCAGTCACTGTGTACATACATTACATTACTGATCCCGAGTTACATCCTGTACTATGCTCCAGAGCTGCACTCACTATTCTGCTGGTGCTGTCACTGTGCACATACATTACATTACTGATCCTGAGTTACATCCTGTACTATGCTCCAGAGCTACACTCACTATTCTGCTGGTGCAGTCACTGTGTACATACATTACATTACTGATCCTGAGTTACATCCTGTATTATACTCCAGAGCTGCACTCACTATTCTGCTGGTGCTGTCACTGTGCACATACATTACATTACTGATCCTGAGTTACATCCTGTACTATGCTCCAGAGCTACACTCACTATTCTGCTGGTGCAGTCACTGTGTACATACATTACATTACTGATCCTGAGTTACATCCTGTATTATACTCCAGAGCTGCACTCACTATTCTGCTGGTGCAGTCACTGTGTACACACATTACATTACTGATCCTGAGTTACATCCTGTATTATACTCCAGAGCTGCACTCACTATTCTGCTGGTGCAGTCACTGTGTACATACATTACATTACTGATCCTGAGTTACCTCCTGTATTATACTCCAGAGCTGCACTCACTATTCTGCTGGTGCAGTCACTGTGTACATACATTACATTACTGATCCTGAGTTACATCCTGTATTATACCCCAGAGCTGTGCTCACTATTCTGCTGGTGCAGTCACTGTGTACATACATTACATTACTGATCCTGAGTTACATCCTGTATTATACTCCAGAGCTGCACTCACTATTCTGCTGGTGCAGTCACTGTGTACATACATTACATTACTGATCCTGAGTTACCTCCTGTATTATACTCCAGAGCTGCACTCACTATTCTGCTGGTGCAGTCACTGTGTACATATATTACATTACTGATCCTGAGTTACCTCCTGTATTATACCCCAGAGCTGCACTCACTACTCTGCTGGTGCAGTCACTGTGTACATACATTACATTACTGATCCTGAGTTACATCCTGTATTATACTCCAGAGCTGCACTCACTACTCTGCTGGTGCAGTCACTGTGTACATACATTACATTACTGATCCTGAGTTACATCCTGTAGATCTTTTATTATAAAAATGAAAAACATAACAATAATAATAACAGAAACATAACAAAATTAATAACCAGAAAATAAACAATGTAATGATCTGGTCCAGCCGCTCCCTCTCTCCTCACACACATATTATACATATATACACAATAATAACTATCTACACTGTGACATCTGGTCCGGTTACCAAACAAATAATAACAATATAATAAACAATAACCGACAAATTATATACAAACTAATATATACATTCTTTTTTTTTTTTTTTTCTTTTAAATAAATAAAATAAATGCTAACTATACAAATATATACAAGACAAAACAAAACCCCCCACACTCGAGCCCACCAGTCCCTCCCCGGCACTGACCTGAGAGCTGGTCCTGCGCCTCATGCCTCAGTCCATGTCCAACGTCCATAGGCCAGATCAGGCAGTGCCAGTTTTTCACCCAAATAACCAGTGTCCCACAAGATGAACCCACCTCCCCCCTTTTCCCTCCACCCAACCTAACACCTACACCCAAACCCATATACACAATATATACAGAAACAAACAATAGAATAACCACAACTGACAAAGCCCAAGTTCGGCGCCTGCAGCCCTACATCACTGTCTACTGATCAATAAAACAAAAATCTATGGTGTCAGCAGCAGCCCACCACCAGGAGAGGAGATGACCAGACTAGGGCACACTAAAAGAAAAGCCCCTCCAGAGGAGAGCGGCCCTCCGTGTACCCAGTCTCTCATACTCCAGAGAACGCACCTTCACCAGGTCACCGAGTATGGTCCTAAACACATCGTCCACTGGGAGGATTTTCCGCTGCGTCGATACTAAGCACCGTGCGTTCCACGTGTGATACCTAACCACTGCGCTAACTAGAAATAAGGTGCAGCGGTCCCGACCACCCAGGTCCCCGAATGCTCCATAGGCCCATTCCGCATAAGAGAGACAGCCGGGGCCAGCCAATGGAGGCGCCCACCCTGTTGTACACCTCTGTGTTAAAGGGGCAACGAAGCAGGAAGTGGTCCATGCTTTCAAGCATGGTATCACAATGTTCCCGAGGACAGTTCCTGTCCTCAGAGCTCCTACACTTCAGATTGTCCCTCACACACAGTTTCCCATGGAAGCAGCGCCAAGCCAAGTCCCAAACTTTCGAGGGGATCCTGATAGAATTCAAAACATGCAGACCCACCCCAAGATCCCGACTTGCGCAATCCCTGAGAGCCAGAGGCCTCTGAAAATGGGTCAACAGAACCCTTTTGTCAAGGAGCTTCCTTGACAGAGTCCTGACCTCCCACATTCCCAGACCCCACCGGCGAATTACCTTCAGAACCATGGTAGCGTAAGCCGGAAGATGTCCATGCGGTGTGCGGAGATCCTTCACTTGCCCTCCTGTCTCCCATTCCTGGAAGAAAGGCTGAAACCATCCCTTACAGGAGAATACCCACGGAGGAGCCCTCTCTTTCCAGAGGTTTGCAATATTGATCTTAATGAAGGTATTCACAAGGAACACCACAGGGTTGACCATACCCAACCCTCCTAGTCTCCTCGTACGGTAAGTAACCTCCCTCTTGACCAGGTTCAGTCTATTCCCCCATAACAGTTGAAAGAACAAACTGTAGACCCGAGTCCAGAGAGGCTCTGGCAAGATGCACACACTGCCCAGATAGATCAGCAAAGGGAGCAGGTAAGTTTTGATCAGGTTTACCCTTTCCCTTAGGGTCAAAGACCAACCCTTCCATTGGTTCACCTTCTGAGTGGCGATCTCTAGCCTGCTGTCCCAATTTTGTTTGGGGTAATCCCCCTGGCCAAATTCGATGCCAAGAACTTTTGCAGAGTCTTTGGGTTCTGGAAGGGTGTCCGAGAGATCAAAACCAGCATCTCCGCCTCCCAGCCAGAGACTCTCACACTTATCCCGGTTGATCTTAGACCCGGATGCCTCCGAGTAGCGATTTACCTCTGACATCAGCCATTCTGCCTCCCCATCAGAGGAAACAAAAACGGTGACGTCATCGGCATACGCCACCACTCTCAGAGTGGCTTCCGGTGCTGCCCGGTCCATCCCGATCCCAGCCAACGGTCCACGCTCCACCCTACTAAGAAGTGGGTCAATCGCAAACACGTACAGTAGCGGGCTCAAGGGACAACCCTGGCGAACACCACACCCAACCTCAAAAGAGCTGCCAATCCAACCGTTCACAAGCGGGAAACTCTCTGCCCCAGCGTACAAGGTCTTAAGCCAATCAACGAACCCCCCCGGCAGGCCATACCTCAGAAGGACAGACCAGAGGTACTCATGATTAACCCGATCAAATGCTTTTGCCTGGTCCAATGACAGCATGTACCCCTTCCAGTGGCCAGCCCTACCCTGCTCCACCGCCTCTCGGACACAGAGTACAGCACTAATTGTACTGCGGCCCGGAACAGAGCAATGCTGGGCCCCCGAAAGGAGCTGGGGTGCAAATTTCACCAGCCGATTAAACAGCACCTTTGCCAAAACCTTCCTGTCTGCATTGAGAAGCGCTATGGGACGCCAGTTCTCAATGCAAGATGGGTCCTTACCCTTTGACAAGATGATCAGGACATGATCAGACCTCCTCATTGACTTTGGCAGAGTGCCCGAGGAAAGACACTCATTGAATACCTCAGTCAAGAGGGGAACCAAGGCGTCCTTAAAGGTCTTATAGAATTCAGATGTTAAGCCATCTGGACCGGGAGATTTCTTTAGGGCAAGCCCTTCAATCGCCAACTTAACTTCCTCTTCCCTGATCATCTCTGTCAAAATGCCAAGAGAGGGGTCTACCCCTGGTTCGGGGACGGCTTCTGCCAGAAAAGCCGACATCTCATCCCAATCCAGATCCCTCTTCCCCAAGAGGTGCGAGTAGAAGGATCTGACGACCTCCAGGATCCCTGATTTGGATCTTTTCAGGGACCCCGCAGTGTCAACCAGTCCTGTAACAACTTTACTATTCACTGACATCTTGCAGTTTCTGTAAGGGTCGGGCGAGCGGTACTTCCCGTAATCCCTCTCAAAAACCAAAGATGCGTGTCTATCATACTGACACCTCATTAGCAAAGATTTCACTCTGGAGATCTCCTTGCGGCTACCTCCAGTTGAGACAAGATGCTCGAGTTTCCTCCTCAGCCCCTGATACAGGCGATACCTGTCCAGGCTCCTGAGGCTCGAGAGCTGGCGGAAGAATCTCGCCACCATTTTCTAGAACATCTCCCACGACTCTGACTTACTACTACAAAGATCCAGTAAGGGTACCTGGCGCTGAAGAAAATCCTCCAAGGACTGTCTTATCTCCGCTTCTTCCAAGAGAGACGAATTGAGCCTCCAAAAGCCTCTTCCCATCCGGGGGGTCTCTGTAACCAGGGTCGGTCTGGGCTGGCGGGATACCGGGAATTTTCCCGGTGGGCCCCGCCCCCTGCTGAAGAGGAGAGGGGGAGAAGAGAGCAAAAAAAAAATCCTGCGGTTTTAAGCGGCACGGGCCCTTTAAAAGCGCAGGCACAGTGTATGCGGGGACGAGCGCACGCGGCGTTCATTACCTGAACCACCGCGGCGCACGTACCTGTGAAGCAGCTGAAGCTGCGCATCTCCCTTCGCCGGCCGGCTTATGACGTCATCATCATGCGCCTGCTGTGAAGGAGGCGCGCAACTCAGGAGAAGGAGGACGCCGCACGGGATCGCAGGAAGGTAAGAGGTGTATGTGTGTGTGTGTGCATGTAATGGTCTGGGCCCCTGGCTGGACACACAAGGGGGGAATCCCAGCTGGACAGTGGACAGACACACAAGGTGGGGAAGCCCAGCTGGACAGACACACAAGGTGGGAAGCCCAGCTGGACGGACACACAAGGGGGGAAGCCCAGCTGGACAGACACACAAGGGGGAAGCCCAGCTGGACAGACACACAAGGGGGGAAGCCCAGCTGGACAGACACACAAGGGGGGAAGCCCAGCTGGACAGACACACAAGGGGGGAAGCCCAGCTGGACAGACACACAAGGGGGGAAGCCCAGCTGGACAGACACACAAGGAGGGAAGCCCAGCTGGACAGACACACAAGGGGGGAAGCCCAGCTGGACAGACACACAAGGGGGGAAGCCCAGCTGGACAGACACACAAGGGGGGAAGCCCAGCTGGACAGACACACAAGGGGGGGAAGCCCAGCTGGACAGACACACAAGGGGGGAAGCCCAGCTGGACAGACACACAAGGGGGAAGCCCAGTTGGACGGACACACAAGGGGGAAGCCCAGCTGGACGGACACACAAGGGGGGAAGCCCAGCTGGACGGACACACAAGGGGGGAAGCCCAGCTGGACGGACACACAAGGGGGGAAGCCCAGCTGGACGGACACACAAGGGGGGAAGCCCAGCTGGACGGACACACAAGGGGGGAAGCCCAGCTGGACAGACACACAAGGGGGGAAACCCAGCTGGATGGACACACAAGGGGGGAAACCCAGCTGGACACACGAGGGGGGAACCCCGGATGGACACACAAAGGGGAACCCCGTATGGACACACAAGTGGGGAACCCCGTCTGGGCACACAAGGGGGAACCCTGCCTGGACACACAAGGGGGGAACCCTGGCTGGACACACAAGGGGGGAACCCTGGCTGGACACACAAGGAGGGACCCTGGATGGACACACAAGGGGGGACCTTGGTTGGACACACAAGGGGGGACCCTGGCAGGACCCAGGCAAAGGATGGGTGAGCAGGATGGATATATGGGGGGGCAGGCTGGACTCATGGAGGCCAGGATGACATATGGGGGGCAGGCTGGACATATGGAGGTCAGGATGGATATATGGGGGGGCATGCTGGACACATGGGAGGCCAGGACGGATATATGGGGGGGCAGGCTGGACACATGGGAGGCCAGGATGGATACATGGGGGGGCAGGCTGGACTCATGGAGGCCAGGATGGATATATGGGAGGGGGCAATCTGGACACATGGAGGCCAGGATGGATCTATGGGGGGGGCAGGCTGAACACATGGAGGCCAGGATGGATCTATGGGGGGGGGGGGCAGGCTGAACACATGGAGGCCAGGATGGATATATGGGGGGGGGACAGGCTGGACACATGGGAGGCTAGGATGGATATGTGGATGGGCAGGCTTGATACACGTGGGCTAACATAAATATATGGAGGGGCACGCTGGATATATGGGGGGTTTCAGGATGGATATATGAGGAGGCAGGCTGGACACATGGAGGCCAGGATGGATATGTAGGGGGAGCAGGCTGGACACATGGATATATGGGTGGGGCAGGCTGGACACATAGAGTCCAGGATGGATATATGGGGGGGCAGGATGGATATATGGGGAGGTGTCAGGATGGATATAGGCAGGGGGGGCAGGATGGATATATAGAGGGTAGGCTGGACACATGGAGTCCAGGATGGATATATGGGGAGGCAGGCTGGAAACATGGAGGCAAGGATGGATATATGGGGGGGACAGGCTGGACACATGGGAGGCTAGGATGGATATGTGGATGGGCAGGCTTGATACACGTGGGCTAACATAAATATATGGAGGGGCACGCTGGATATATGGGGGGTTTCAGGATGGATATATGAGGAGGCAGGCTGGACACATGGAGGCCAGGATGGATATGTAGGGGGAGCAGGCTGGACACATGGATATATGGGTGGGGCAGGCTGGACACATAGAGTCCAGGATGGATATATGGGGGGGCAGGATGGATATATGGGGAGGTGTCAGGATGGATATAGGCAGGGGGGGCAGGATGGATATATAGAGGGTAGGCTGGACACATGGAGTCCAGGATGGATATATGGGGAGGCAGGCTGGAAACATGGAGGCAAGGATGGGCATATGGGAGGGGGCAGGCTCGATACACGTGTGCTAGGATAAATATATGGAGGGGTCAAACTGGACAAATGGGGGCCAGAAGGGATATATGCAGGGGGGTGTCAGGATGGATACATGGAGTCCAGGATGGATATATGGAGGGGCAGGCTGGAAACATGGAGGCAAGGATGGATATGTGGGGGGGGGGCAGTCTGGCCACATGGGGACTAGGATGGATATATGGAGGGGGGAGGGCAGGCTCGATACATGTGGGCTAGGATAAATATATGGAGAGGCCACCCTGGACATATGGGGGCCAGAAGGGACATATGGGGGTGCCTGGCTGGACAAGGGACTTAATTACTGTTTGGGGGCCAGATTGAGGAACATACTTTATTAGTTTATGGTGACCAGTGGGGAACATTATTACTTTAGATTCCAATTATTATTATTACATTATTACTTCAGTAATATAATTAACTTTTTAGGAAACTGTTTTCCATGGGATGGGACAAAAGAGGAGTCCTGTTACTGTGCTGGATGGCACTATGTTGCTTTTTTTCTTCAACTGGTGTAGTGTAGAAGTCGGGGGGGAGTGGGAATATTCTCTAGAAGAGATCAGTTATTAATAACTGTGTGTTATTTTCTGCATAGTCGATTCCTGGCTGGAAGAAGTGATGGCCGTCTGTGCCTGATGAAGAAGAAAAGCGAAGATGAAGGACTTCACCTAGAGACGTCACTGGTGAGTCAGTGTATTACATGTACACTTACACTACACACGTGGTCAAAATTGTTGGTACCCCTCGTTTCATGAAAGAAAAACCCACAATGGTCACAGAAATAACTTGAATCTGATAAATTACAAACTTTTGAAAATGAAGAGATGAAGGTCAGACATTGCTTTTCTGCTTCCACAGAATTTAAAAAAAAAAATTAACCTCATGAAATCGGCCTGGACAGAAATGATGGTTCTTCTTAACTTAATATTTTGTTGAACAACCTTTTGAGGCAATCACTGCAATCAAACGATTCCTGTAAGGCTATGTGCACACGATGCAGAAATGAAGCAGAAAATTTCTGCATCATTTCTGCATCTCCCTGGCAGAAAAAACGCATGCAGATTGTACATGCGTTTTTCCTGCAGAATACATGCGGATCCACATGCAGATTCACATGCGTTTCCGCATGCAGATTGACAAGCGCTTTCCAGGCGATTTTAGCATCACTTGGAAAGTGCTTGACAACTAGGTCACACTATATAAATCCATGCAAACAGCATGGATTTATATAGTGTGACCCGAGAGAGTGTATATACTTACCTCCGATGGCCCGTGCTGTCCTGCTCACTCCGTTCTCCCGGCAACTTTGAATTGAAAGACCTGCCGACGTCAGCGTCACGTGACCCGTCACATGACTCTGACGTCACCGCAGGTCCTACAACTCACTGCAAGTGCCGGGAAGCAAGCAGGAGCGCTGCGCGGGCCGACAGATGGTAAGTATATATATATTTTTGATTTTATTCTTGTTTTTACAGCTTTTTTTAATGGTACCTGGATGTGGATGAGACTCTCATCTCCTCCACACTCGGGTACCATCCGCACATTAGAACGCGCCAATTACGCAAGTACAGATGCAGTCTTGCGGAATTGGCGTGTTCTAATGCAAGTCAATGGCGGCGAAAACGCCGCGTTTCCGCAAAATTAAATGACATGCTGCGGATTTTTGAGCGCAGCGTTTACGCTGCGGAAAAATCCGCATCATGGGCACAGCACTTGCGGATTTCAATTGGGGGACATTGCTTCCCTTCTACAATGCGTTTTTCATGCGTTTCCGCGGCGTTTACGCAACTGCAAAAACGCCGCGGAAACGCATGAAATACGCATCGTGTGAACTCAGCCTAACTGTCAAGGAGACTTCTGCACCTCTCGACAGGTATTTTGGCCCACTCCTCATGAGCAAACTGCTCCAGTTGTCTCGTGTTTGAAGGTTGCCTTTTCCATGTTTCAGCTCTTTCCAAAGATGCTCAATAGGATTTAGGCCAGGGCTCATAGAAGCCACTTCAGAATAGTCCAATGTTTTCCTCTTAGCCATTCTTGGGTCATTATCCTGTTGCAAGACCCACGACCTGTGACTGAGACCGAGCTTTCTGACACTGGGCAGCACATTTCTCACTAGAATCCCTTGATAGTCTTGAGATTTCATTGTACCCTGCAGAGATTCAAGACACCTTGTGCCAGATGCAGCAGAGCAGCCCCAGAACATAACAGCCTCCCCCATGTTTCACAGTAGGGACAGTGTTCTTTTCTTGATATGCTTCATTTTTCTGTTTGTGAACATAGAGCTGATGTGCCTTGCCAAAAACTTCCATTTTTGTCTCATCTGTCTGACTCGCCCCCTGGGCCGTGGGGCACGCGAAACCGAGCGATAGGGAGACTCTGGGAGTAGTAGTGGCGGCCCGGTCCCATGGCTCAGGGTGGTCAGACCAATGGTAGTCTGCTACGTGCTTCAGATAATGTCCGACTACGCCACCCGTGGATTGCGGTTATTAGGAACCGCCGCTGCAAGGCAGTCCGCTGGGGCTGATGATGAATGCAGCTGGAATGGTGTGACTCCCCACGGGAAGAGTGCGGCCCCAGGGCAGTGTAGTGGATGGTGGGAGTGATGGTGGTGAGAGTCCCAGTACCGGTAGTGCTGGAGGCGCGAAGGAGCACACGGACAACAAGTTACAGTCCAGGGTCTTTACTCACAGTTCATTTGTTCCGGGTCACTTCTGTCAGCAGTGACCGCCCGAGCCGTGCTGCGTCCACCAGGTGTGGGGCTCGGTCAACTCCCAGGCAGTTCAGGAGCATGGCACAGGACCCCCTTTAATCCTTTCTCTGGCCTGCCTCACCAGTGACCCACTTTTGTCCAGCTGCCGCGGACTTGTGCGGTTAAACGTGGGCCCCGTCCTCCGCTGTCCTATATGGTGCCTTCCTAGCAGGTTTGATGAGGTGTCGCACCAATAGATGATCACGACGACCGGTCTTTGGCTGAGGGTAGTTTCTCCTCCACCAACTTGGGATCCGGTACCCTTAATCTGCCTGACCCTTCACCCTGGATTCTCGTGGGTTCTTAGGGTCCCTTCCACCTTCTTGTTCCTGAGCCCTTCTGTTTCTCTGTCTCTTCTTCTCTTTCTCTGTTCCTTTCTGTTCCTTTCTCGTGGAGCTGGGATGAGACTTAATCACAGCTCCCTTTCACCTCCTCTCTCTCTCTTCCTCGGCCTCTCTCTAGGCCCGCTCCTGAGTGGAGCTCCTACAGAGCCTCCACTCCCGGTCTTCTCCTCTGACTGAACGAACCTAGATCTAAGATGGTGCCCACCTTTTATACCTCCCTCTGACCATGAGCCCAGGTGACCAGCAACCAATGGGCTCCTACCTACGCTCAGGAACCAACTCCTATCTGCCCCTACAGCACTGGGTGTTCCACCCCCCTCCCCACTCCAGACAGGGACATAGTCGGTCGTGCCTGCACTTCTGTCTAGTGGGAGCACCGTTGAGCTGTCCCTCGGAAATGGGGTGTGTGTGCTGTATGCAGCTAACTGAGCCCTGGTCCATACTCCATCCTTACCTGGGAGTGGAATATCACACCTCTGGTCTGAGGTGCAATACCCCTGTAGCGGCCGAAACCTCGGGGCGCTACATGTCCATAGGACATTCTCCCAGAAGCTTTGTGGCTTGTCAACATGTAGTTTGGCAAATTCCAGTCTGGCTTTTTTATTATTTTTTTTTTTCAACAATGGTGTTCTCCTTGGTCGTCTCCCATGAAGTCCACTTTGAATCAAACAATGACAGATGGTGCGATCTGACACTGATGTTCCTTGAGCTTGAAGTTCACCTTTAATCTCATTAGAAGTTATCCTGGGCTCTTTTGTTACCATTCATATTATCCGTCTCTTTGATTTGTCAGCAATTTTCCTCCTGTGGCCACGTCCAGGGAGGTTGGCTACAGTCCCATAGATCTTAAATTTCTGAATAATATGTGACACTGTAGTCAAAGGAACATAAAGCTGCTTAGAGATGGTCTTATAACCTTTACCTTTAACATGCTTTTCTATAACTTTCTTTCTAATCTCCCGAGACAACTCTTTCCTTTGCTTCCTCTGGTGCATGTTGAGTGTGGTACACACCATGTCACCAAACCTCACAGTGAGTATCTGTAGCCCTATATACAGGCCCACTGACTGATTACAAGATTGTAGACACCTGTGATGCTAATTAGTGGACACAACTTGATTTAACATGTCCCTTTTGTCACATTATTTTCAGGGGTACCATCATTTCTGTCCAGGCCTATTTCATGAGTTTAATTTTTTTTTAAATTCTGTGGAAGCAGAAAAGCAATGTCTGACTTTCATTTCTTCATTTTCATAGATTTTTAAATTTATTATTACTTTTGTCAGATTCAAGTTATTTCTGTGACCATTGTGGGTTTTTCTTTCATTAAACGAGGGGGGTACCAACAATTCTGATCACGTGTGTGTATAGTATATACAGAGCTCCTGTGTATGTCACTGGTGATCACTGTATTACGTATACACTATATACAGAGCTTCTGTGTATAATGTCACTGGTGACCACTGTATTACCTGTACACTATATACAGAGCTGCTGTTTATAATGTCACTGGTGATCACTGTGTTACCTGTACACTGACACTATATACAGAGCTCCTGTGTATAATATCACTGGTGATCACTGTATTTATTACCTGTACACGAACACTATATACAGAGCTCCTGTGTATAATATCACTGGTGATCAGTGTATTACCTGTACAATGACACTATCTATATACAGAGCTCCTGTGTATAATGTCACTGGTGATCACTGTGTTACCTGTACACTAACACTATATACAGAGCTCCTGTGTATAATGTCGCTGGTGGCAATAACAGTGTTGTTAGTATTGTGGTTTGTATTCATGATCAGTATTGTAGTATTTGGTCACTTTGGGGTGGTAATACGTGGTCTGGTCATGGTGTGGCGATATTTGTCCCTTTTGTATGTGGTATTATTGGTGTTGATATAGTGAACTGTGTTGTGTATGGCGGTCATTTTGTTCTTGCTGATATCAACTAGGAAAAGATTTTTTTCCATTAGGCCACAGCCCCACCATCAGTATTTGGTTAGTATTTTTTCTCAGGAGTCGCTGCCAAAACAAGTAGTGGGTGATAAATACAGAATTGGTGACTTGTTTCTATTATACCTTTTGTCTGATTGTTCCTCATCTAGTTTTGGCTCCCACTCCTGAAAAAAAAATACTGACCGGATACTGACCAAATACTGATAGTGGGGCCGTGGCCTTAGAGATTAAATACTTGGACCAGAGCAGCAGAGATGCACTTACAGGGGTTCTCCGGTGAAAACAAGTAATCACCTCTCCACAGGATCAGTGATAATATTGATTGGTGGGGGTCTGACTGCTGGGACACAATTGGCAGAATGTGGAGTTTTTCTCCCCATTAGACTGGAGCTCATGTGAGATGCGACCACTGATCCATTCATTCCTAAAGTGGCTGTGAGCGCTGCTCTTTTTTGGAAGCCCCCAAGAGAATGAATGGAGCTGCGGTCAGACGTCCCACCTGCCGCTGCATTTTAAAATGGGGATAAGTGTCCTGTCAGGGATAAAACTTCCCCATTCTTCTGATAGGTGCGTTTTCCAATGTTCGGACCCAAACGATCAATAAGTTACCACCTATCCTGTAGAGCCCATGGATCGGTGATAACTTGTTTTAACCAAAGAAGCCCTTTAATGCAAACTACCGTAATTATACATCCCAGTTAGTGTCGCACAGTAGATGTGCAGGAGCCGCCAGTCAATGCTCCACTATAACAGGGATAGCGGATAACAGATATTTGCATATGGCTGTAGGTGGGCCCCTAGAGTCAATTCTCCCTGTGGGCCCCACACACCCCAGTCCGACCCTGTCTGTAACATTCAGGGAAAACAAAATCATACAGTGATCGGAGAACTCCACCTCAACAACAGATACTGCTGAAGAGACGGCTTCCTCCTTTAAATAAAACCTGTCTATCCTGGACCTACAGTTACCTCTATGATAGGTGAACCCCTCGTGGCCTGCGGTGTGCCGGATGTGGACATCCACCAGGCGAGCCTCACTAGCTATACTATTAAGGGCGATGCTATCATAAGTCAGCTTGTCTCTGGAACCTCCTCTATCCGGGGGCCTCGTGACAGTGTTGAAGTCCCCTCCAAAGACGACCTGCCGACTCGTAAAAAGGTAGGGCTTGATCCTCATAAAGAGACACTTCCGGTCCCACTTAGATTGGGGACCATAGATGTTAATGAGCCGAAGCTCCTGTCCCTTCATGAGGACATCTAATATCAGGCACCTCCCCATTTCTAACTCAATAACCCGTCGGCATTCTACCGGTGCGGTAAAAAGGACCGCCACTCCGCTATACGGCTCGGCCGCAAGAGACCAATAGGAGGGCCCGAGTCTCCACTCCCTCTTTGCTTTAAACACCTCTGCCATATTTGGCAGCCTGGTCTCTTGCAAAAAGAAAATGTCAGCTTCAACCCGGCTGAGAAAATCAAAGGCCGCAAATCTAGACATATTTGACTTAATGCTGGCGACATTAATGGACGCCAGTGTCAACGGAGTGGGTACCGCCATCATTGGTGATTAAGTTAGATGGCTTTCCTCTTCCCACTCCCCTTATCCTCTGCCTCAGACAAGGAATCCTTCCCCCTCTTTAATGACACAGAGGTGTCCATTCCCACATTTTTCCTTCTTTTTTCGTCCTCGTCTCCTGACTCTGGGCCAGTCCCTCCCCCCAAGGACCTTGCATCCCCAGGAGAAGGAGACTCGGCACCCCCTGTAAGCTCCGCCGAAGCCGGAACCTCACCCTCGGCCTCCTCCTCAGAGGAAGAGATGTTATCAAGAGTTTGAAACCGGTTAGAAAGACCAACTAGAGGGGAGTCAGTTTTACCTTCCTTAGGTACCTTGGTCAGAGCGGTAGAAGATGTTTTATCTCCTTTCTTTCTCTTCTTTTTGGTGCCGAGCTTACGCTTGTCCTCTAGCCACCGCTTATTATCCTCATCCATACTTTCATAATGGGAGGATTCTGAGGCAGAGGCAGTTTCCTCCCTGTGGATCCTCCTGACCTCCTCATCCAACTCATCATCCCTCGGGGCCTCAGCAGCAAGACTGGCATCCAGGACAGGGGCTGCCCCGGTAGTCTGGGGCTCGCCCCGCTCCCTCTCCTGTCTGCGCTTGTCTAGACGCCTCAGCTGTGCAGGCGTCTTTTTATTGCTTTTCTTCCCTGGCCCCTCAGCTCCCCCACCCCTGCTAGTCCCCTCCCCAGCAGAATCGGCCTCACGGCTTTCTCCCACCGGGGTCTCGACTGCATTAGCGAAGGAGCGAGGACAACGGCTGAATGGGTGACCTAACTCACCACACAGCTGGCACCTAATCTCCACACAAGAGGCAGCAAGATGGCCGACATCCCCACACAACGCACATTTCTGCACAGTGCAGTTTGCACTGAAGTGTATGGGGTCGCCGCACCTGTGACAGAGCTTTGGTTGCCCCTGGTAGAAGACCAGGATACGATCCCTACCCAGGAAGGCAGATGATGGAATGTGGGCAACCGTACCACCTGAACGCTTAAGTTTTACCATAAACGTTCAGGCCCCTGACCAGATACCAAACTCGTCTCGGTTTTTCTTTGGCATCTCCACCACCTCTCCATACCGACCAAGCCACATCATGATGTCATAACAAGAAAGCGACTCGTTATGAGTCATCACGGTTACTTTCTTAATCTGGTTTTGGCGAGACACTGCCTGAACGGCAAAGTCTCGCCAGTTGGGCTCATTTTTTGCAAACTCATAATTCGTCCAGAAGAGCTCAAGCCCCTCTGGCTGAACAAAGCTGACATCAAACTCAGGCGTGGAATAGGGATGTATCAAGGCGTAGATGTCAATCGCCTTGAAGCCCATCCTCAGCAGGAGCTCCACAACTTTAGACCTTGGAGGACATGCATCACTGCCCCTCCACCGAAGACGGACCACATTCCTACGCACACTGCCTGGCCCGGCTGTTGGGAGGGACCACACTGTATCCCCCCCTTTTTGCTCTCGGAAGGCCCTGAGGCCATGCCTCTCTATCCAGAAGGATAGATCAACCTCTCGACCCTCTACCATTAGTGATCTCTCCCCCTTCTTTAGAGCCTCCAGAAGGCGCCGTTGCAACATGCCGTCCCCAAAGCCCGGAGACGAGGAGGAGGATGCCCTATTTGCCCCGGAGGTGACACCGGCATAACTCTGGACAGGCGTTGCCACCCCCGGGGGGGCAACCGGACCAGTGACTACATCAGCCCCAACAGCATCACTATTACCCACCTCCATCTCACCCTCCACCAAACCAGCAACAACACCACTAGACAATGAATTGGCCTCATTCACACCCACCACCACATTCATTCCTGCTGGACCAGTGACAATGGTGGATGACCTTTTGACCTCCGCATCAGGCACAAGGGGCTCAGTCACCTCCATAGAACTGGAGGCGACCTCACCCCTGGTCTTGTGTGTGCCCTCCACATCATCAGTCGGTAATTTCCGCTGTTTTGAATTTGTAGTGATGCGCCGCTGATCTTTAGTCGCTGTGAGGCGCCACTGATCTTAAGCATCAGGATCTTCCTGACTAGCGGCGCCAACACAGAATAGCACTTTGGTGGGAGGACTGGAACGCTCAGCCCCACAGCCCCCTCACACTGCCGCCACTCCTCAACTAAGTGATCAGCGGCAACAGCATTCAGAGGCGCCGAGGCTACCGGAGCTGCCCCCGACACCGGGCCGCTCCCCCCTCCCACTGAGGAGCGCACCACAGCATCGTGGCCTGACGGAACAGCCCTCACTGTCCAGCCTCTCGGCTGATGCACCTCCTGCTGCGTCCCCGCTACTACAAGCAGAGATGGAGCTCTGCGCCTCACTACCGCGCTGTGCAATCTCCCCGCGCCTTTGCACCGGATCCACAGCAGAACCCGGGTTGGGCTGGGCAACGGGGCTTATACAGCGAGCTGAGCCTGCCGCCGACTCAGGGGGTACAGGGAGGGGGGCATAGACATAGCTTACCGCTTCCTGCAGCTTTGGCTTGGTCTTCTTAGCCTTTTTGTGGCCCTCAGGTGCGTCTTCTGGTAGATCGTCACCAAGATGGAAGTTTTGGAGGCACACTGGGGACTCCAGGAGCTTTATCTTGGCCATTAGCGCCCCTCCCTGGCCGCTGCTGTCACTGTCCTCCCCAGAGCCGGCAGAACTGCGACCGGATGCCATTGCCGCCTGTCCTGCAAGGAGCTCGCTGCACGTGGCCTGCGGGTGACTTTGCAGGCTGCCAGGTGCGGCTTCCTGCTGGTCATCATCACTCTCATCATCCACCTGGCTCTCAGGCTGCAGCCCAATCTGCCTTTGCTCTCTGATATCAGCCATTTCTCTGTAGCGGTCTTTATTTATCAGCTTTTCCTTGAATGGACCACTCTGCTCTCTGATGGTGGCTTTCCTTATTTCCAGCAAATGAATTTCACTGGTGAGCCTCTTTACCTCTGCCTGGAGTTTCGTCTTCCTCGATTTGGAGACCCCGCATCTTTTGCGCTTGTGCAGCGCAGCTCCTCCCGAAGTCTCCTGACGAGCTTACTGGCATCTTCATACTCACGGAGGTGGATCATGACCCGGGAGGCATAGGTGGACACAGACTCCCGGGGTCCCTGCAGCCCCCAACCCCCCTCAGTGAGGTCGGCCTCACCTCCGTGAGCACTCAGCTTTCCTCCGGAAGGAGCGCCATCATGCACGCTGCTGTCAGGCTTCACCTCCATGTTGGAAGCCTTGCGGCTTCTGGGAGTCTCCACAGTCCCGGGGGGGAGTAGGAGCCACATTGCTGCGACTCCTGGTGGAGCGTCTCACCCCCGAGTCCTCCGATGTGCAGGCCGGTTGCTGGTTTCTCCTGCCCCCCCACCGGCCTGGTTCGGGAAGCAGAAGCCTGGGACTTGGCTCCATCACTCATCCCAGAAACCCACTCCCTCCCTGGGTAGGAGAGAGAGCAGGTCCCCAGGTGGAGAGGTGTTGGTTCTCAGAGAGATCAGGAGCTCACAGCAGGATCTGCAGCCACCACACCCAATCAGCACACTGAGCAGCAGCTGATCAGAGCTGCACACACTATTCTGCTTGTGCAGTCACTGTGTACATACATTCCATTACTGATCCTGTACTAATCCTGAGTTACATCCTGTAATATACTCCAGAGCTGCACTCACTATTCTGCTGGTGCAGTCACTGTGTACATACATTACATTACTGATCCTGTACTAATCCTCAGTTACATCCTGTATTATACTCCAGAGCTGCACTCACTATTCTGCTGGTGCAGTCACTGTGTACATACATTACATTACTGATCCTGAGTTACATCCTGTATTATACTCCAGAGCTGCACTCACTATTCTGCTGGTGCAGTCACTGTGTACATACATTACATTACTGATCCTGCACTGATCCTGAGTTTCATCCTATATTATAGCTGATCAAATATAACAGGTGTGGTAGATCAACTCACTCGGCTTCTTAAAGAGGCAGACTCAGGAACCGTTTCTATTTAAAGTGCGGCTGATTTATTGCAGTCCTTATAAATCACGTCACCAGAAAACTTAAATACAGCCTTTGTCCGGCAGAAGGTAAAACATAAAATAACAAGTCCATATAACTGTGCTGGTTAGCCCACCTGGCTTAGAGTCCAGCTTCAATATCCTTTAACAAAGAGATTCACAAAAAGAGACCTGCAATCTCCATACATCCAGCCTGTGTGAAACAAACAGCTCAGAGCTTTCACCTCCATGCCCTCCACACCAAATGCTCTGCAAGGCTGTGTCTTTATCCTCTGAGTTCCTCCTTTTCTACAGGTGCTTTAATCACCCCAGCACCAAGATGGCTGTTTAACCTACTCGTGTGCAGGAAACGTTTTCCTATAATTACTGCAGCTATCAAACCCAGTGCTACATATCTCCCCTCCAGTACTTTGCCAATTACCTTGTCACATATCCCCCCCCCCCCTCTGCCCAAAGCCATAGGTTTTGGCACCTTCAGTCACCAAACAGGGGAGTCTACACTGGCATCTGCATTACTTTGCAGCTTCCCAGGCCTGTGTTCACATGAAAGATGAAGATCTGTAGCCCTGAGTTTCAACTCTTGGAACGCCATCTCTGCTTCTTCCAATGACGTAGCCCAGGTATTTCCCTTCTCTTTACAGATGGCACACTTCTTTGGGTTTATGGTAAACCCCCCTTTTATCAGCGTATCCAGCACGGCCTGGACCTTCTGCAGATGACTTCCCCAATCTGGGCCTGAATATCACAATATCATCGAGGTAAGCTGTGGCGTATTTTTTGTGAGGGGCTAAGATCCGGTCTATGGCCCTCCGGAAGGTAGCTGGGTCTCTTTGCAGGCCCAATGGGTTTCTTGTAAACTGGAAGCAACCATCAGGTGTAAAAGAGGTCGTCTTCTTCTTGGCACATTGAGAGAAGAAGATTTGCTTGTAACCTTTCATCAGGCCCAGGGAGGTGATGTAACTGGCTGGCCTTAGCTTCGATATGAGTTAATCGTCGCGGGGTATCGGATACTCGTAATTTTTAGCTCCTCCTTACAAAATCACCTTGCGGCAGACTTCGGGGATTCTATACGGCTTTTGGTTCACCTGCACATGTGGTTCCGTCAGGATTCCTTGTTTATCAACGTCTTGGTAACTCAGAAAACAGGTCCCGGTTCTTCTCGGCACTGTTGTTTCTGGGCAGTTAACAGTGTCTTTGCCACAGGGATGCCATTAGTGTCTCCTTCTGGTCTGTCCAGCCCACATGGAGTTTCAACTTGGTTTCTCTGCTGCCCTGCCTTGACAGATAGTGGCACGAGAGGATTTTTGAATACTGAGGTGGTAGCGGTTAACTGGTAGGTGGGACAGGACTGGCAATATTTTAGGTTTTCATGGTGACATCTGGACCAATAGTACCCCTGCATGACCCCTTGTTGAGTTTTGTCCACCCCCAGATGGCCACCTAAGACATGTGAATGGGCCTTGTCCAACACCCTTTGTCTGAAGAATCCTGGAACCTATAATTGCTTCACTATCTCCTCCCTCACCTTAGTAACTCGGTACAATAAGTCCCCACTCAACATGAATTAGGGAAACCTGGTGTCAGCCCCCGACTCCTGTGCTATGCCGTTTATGACGGTTACCTTATTGAATGCTTCTTTTAGCGATAGGTCTCATGTTGGGTGAGCCCCAAATTTTGTCTGGTCATCCCTATCTCAGGAATGTCTGCCTCAGGGAATACTACTTTCTCCTCATTTCCCATTACACTTTTTTAGGGCCAACCTGTTTCTTACCCGAGTAATCCAAGTCTCCGCTCCTCCCCCACGAGTCCCAAAACAACACAAAGTCCCGGCCTATGATGATTGGGTGCAACAAATCTGGGACCATGCCGACCTCATGGGACTCAGTTCCTTGGGCCGTCTCAATGACCACTCTGGCCACCGGATAGTCTTTAGCATCCCCGTGAATGCAGGGGACGCCAAACTTCTTTCCAGGGATCAATTGGAAAGGGAGTATGTCCCTCACGAGGGTCACCAAACTTCCTGAGTCTAGTAGTCCAGTCATTTGCAGGCCATTCACTGTTACAGGACAAGCTTGGGACCCCACGCTGAGTGGACAGTCCACACTGCAAGCTGGATATGCGCAGAAGGAACATCAGCGTCCCATGCTACAATCCATTTGCTCAGTGGTCAGGGGACAATGGGCTGCTATATGACCTGGACCGTGACATCTCCAGCAAATTACATCCCTCGATGTGGGCCTTGGCATGACCTCTGCCGCCCCCTTAGACTTTGGATGCCCCACCCCCTTTTTAACCTTCGCCCCTCAGTATGGAATGGGTTGCCTCCTCATGGACCTTTCAACACCCTGATACCTTTCAACCAGTCTCAGCAAGTCATCGGCGTTCCGGGGATCACTCTGGGCAACCCAGGTCTGCATCAGGCTCGATATGGAGTGCACGAACCGGTCCATTACAACTCGCTCCACCATCTGCGCTGGGATAGAGGACCCCGTCTATAACCACTTTCGGACGAGGTGCAGTAGATCAAACATTTGGGAACAAGGGGGTTTGTCCAGTGATATGCCAAGCGGTGGGCCCTGACAGACATTATCACCCCCAAGCACGCCAAAATTTCTGTTTTCAATTTTTCATATTCTTTGGCATTCTGTAAAGCCAAATCATAGTAGGCCTTTTGTGGCTCCCCCGTTAATTATGGCGCAAGGACTTCTGCCCACTGCTCTGGCGTAAGTTTCTCTCTATGGGCAACCCGTCAAAAACGGTTAGAAAGGCCTCTATGTCATCACCCGGGGTCATTTTCTGCAAGGCTCTCCTCATCGCCTTCTGGACAGAGAAATCATCAGCTGACATTGGAGTCGGAGCCGCTGCTGTGCCATGAATCGCTTCTGTGAGTAATTCAATCTGCTGCTGCTGTTGTCGACTCTGTTGCTGGTACTGCTGCTGCTGTTGTCGACTGTTGCTGGTACTGCTGCTACTGTTGTCGACTCTGTTGCTGGTACTGCTGCTGCTGTTGGAACTGCTGCTGCAGCTGTTGCATAAGCAGCTTGCTTGTCTCCTGTTGCTGCTCCTGATGCTGTTGCAGCTGTTGCAGGTGCTGCTGGTGTTGGCTTTGGACCAAGTGCTTGATCAACTCCTCCATTTTGTCTGAACGTTGTTCAATGCTTATAGCCGCCTTAACCCAGGACACGCAGTCTGTCTACATCCATCACACTTCCTTCCTGGGGATCTTGCCCGCATTCCCCACCAACTGTGGTAGATGGACTCACTCGGCTTCTTAAAAAGGCAGACACAGGATACGTTTCTATTTAAAGTGCAGCTGATTTATTGCAGTCCTTATAAATCATGTCACCAGAAGGCGTAAATACAGCCTTTGTCCGGCAGAAGGTAAAACATAATACAACAAGTCCATATAACAGTGCTGATTTGCCCACCTGGCTTAGAGTCCAGCTTCAATGTCCTTTAACAAAGGCATTCACACCAGGAGACCTGCAATCTCCATACATCCAGCCTGTGTGAAACAAACAGCTCAGAGCTTTCACCTCCATGCCCTCCACACCAAATGCTCTGCAAGGCTGTGTCTTTATCCTCTGAGTTCCTCCCTTTCTACAGGTGCTTTAATCAATCTAGCACCAAGATGGCTGCTTAATCTACTCGTGTGCTGGAAACTTTTTCCTATAATTACTACAGCTATCAAACCCAGTGCTAAATATCTCCCCTGTAGTACTTTGCCAGTGACCTTGTCACACAGGGTAATATCCAAATGGCTCTTGGCAGAGAAAACGTTCCCCACCCCTAAACTAAACCATCCATTATAGCTCTGGCAGGATGTTTAGGGTCGTAGTCCTGCTGGGAGGTGTACCTACGCCCCAGTCTCAAGTCTTTTGCAGCGCCTAAAAGGTTTTCCTCTAGGATTGCCCTATATTTACAGTAGCTCCATGCGTCTTCCCATCACCTCTGACCAGCTTCCCTGCCCTGCTGAAGAAAAGCCTTCCCACAGCAGGATGCTGCCACCACCATGTGTGACGGTGAGGATGGTGTTTTCTGGGCAATGTGCAGTGTTAGTTTTCCGCCATACATAGCGCTTTGTATTTAGCTCAAAAAGTTCTCCTTTGGTCTCATCTGACCAGAACATCTTCTTCCACATGCTCGTTATGTCCCGTACATAGTTTTTTTTATAAACGACTATCTGGACTTCTTATGGCTTTCAAAATTTTCTTTCTTCTTGCTGCTCTTCCATAAAGGCCAGATTTGTGGAGTACACAACTAATAGTCATCCTGTGGACAGATTCTCCCCCCTGAGCTGTGGATCTGCAGCTCCTCCAGTGACCATGGGCCTCTTGGCTGCTTCTCTAATTAGTGCTCTCCTTGCTTGGGATGTCTGGTTTGGTGGACGGCCATGCCTTGGTAGGTTTGCAGTTGTGCCATACTCCTCCCATTTTTGGATGATGGATTACACAGTGCTCCATGAGATGTTCAGAGCTTGGACTATTTTCTATAACTTAACCCTGCTTTCCTCTTCTCCACAACTTTATCCCTGACCTGTCTGGTGTGTTCCTTGGTTTTCTGCTTTGTTCCTGACCTGTTTGGTGGGCTACATGGTTTTCAGCTTTATCCTTGACCTGTCTGGTGGGCTCCTTGGTTTTCATGATGCTGTTTGATCCCTAATGTTCTCAAACCTTTGAGGCCTTCACAGAACAGCTGCAGTTATACTGAAGAGAAATCACACCCAGGTGGACTTAATGTACTAATTATGTGACTTCTGGAAGCGATTGGTCACTCAGGATGTTATTTAGGGGCATCAGACTACAGGGGGCTGAATACAAATATACCTCACAACGTTCAGATTAATATTTATAAAATACATGGAAAAGTTTGTATCATTTCCTTTAAAGTTCACAAATAATTGGTACTTTGTGTTGTATCACAGAAAATCCCACTAAGATACATTTATGGTTGTGGGTGTAATTCCTGGGATTCCACATTTTTAAATTAGTGAAAATGTCTTCTGCACATCTGATTGTCTCCACACAAGGCAGATATGTTCCCAATATGTCTGGGATAGTGGACGGACAATACCCCTGTGCTGGATGTTTGGGGCAGTTCCTGAATCTCCAAGCAACTCATTGTTCTTATATTAAATACAACTCAAAATAGCATCCTGCTAAAAATATCTGCTGTTTACTGTGCGAGACCCCCGGAGCCTCACGCCTCATCATAACCTCCCAACAATACAGCACACGCTCAGCACACGACCTGGTCATGCTCCAATAGATTGTACATGGAAAGAATTAGAAAATAGCATCATAGTCATCATCTCCAGAGATACCTAGATGGACGAATAGATGGATAGATAGATAGATAGATAGATAGATAGATAGATAATAGATAGATAATAGATAGATGATAGATAATAGATAGATGGATAATAGATAGATAATAGATAGATAATAGATAGTTAGACAGATAGATAATAGATAGATAGATAATAGATAATAGATAGATAATAGATAGATAATAGATAGATAATAGATAGATAGATAGATCATAGATAGATAATAGATAGATAATAGATAGATAGATAATAGATAGATAATAGATAGTTAGACAGATAGATAATAGATAGATAGATGATACATAGATAATAGATAGATAGATAATAGATAGATAGATAATAGATAGATAATAGATATATAGATAATAGATAGATAATAGATAGATGATAGATAGATGATACATAGATAATAGATAGATAATAGATAGATGATATATAATAGATAGATAATAGATAGATAATAGATGATAGATAATAGATAGATGATAGATAATAGATAGATAATAAATAGATGATATATAATAGATAGATGATAGATAATAGATAGATAATAGATAGATAGATAATAGATAGATAATAGATAGATAATAGATAGATAGATAATAGATAGATGATAGATAGATAATAGATAATAGATAGATAATAGATAGATAATAGATAGATAGATGATAGATAATAGATAGATAATAGATAGATAGATAGATAATAGATAGATAATAGATAGATAAATGATAGATAATAGATAGATAGATAATAGATAGATAGATGATAGATAGATAATAGATAAATGATAGATAATAGATAGATAGATAGATAATAGATAGATAATAGATAGATAAATGATAGATAATAGATAGATAGATAAATGATAGATAATAGATAGATGATAGATAATAGATAGATGATAGATAGATGATAGATAATAGATAGATGATAGATAATAGATAGATAATAGATAGATGATAGATAATAGATAGATGATAGATAATAGATAGATAATAGATAGATAATAGATAGATAGATAGATAGATAGAAAGATGATAGATGGTCAAAAGTGTTGGCACCCTTGATTATTCTTTCCAGAAAATGAAGTATTTCTCCCAGAACATTATCACAATTCCACATGTTTTGTTATACACAGGTTTATTTCCTTTGTGTGTATTGGAACAACACAAAAAAAAAACAAAGAAAAAGGGGCAAATTGAACATAATTTTACACAAAACCCCAAAATGGGCTGTACAAAATTGCTGGCACCTTTCCAAAATTGTGGGTAAACATCTTTGTTTCATGCATGTGATGCCCGTTCACACTCACATGTAGCGAGTAACAGGTGTGGGGAATGTGAAAATCGTGCCTGAAACCAGGTAAAGAGGAGAGAAGTTGACTCACTCTTTGCATTGTGTGTCTGTGTGTGCCACACTAAGCATGGAGAACAGAGAGAGGAGAAGAGAACTGTCTGAGTACTTGAGAACCAAAATTGTTGAACTATATCAACAATCTTAAGGTTACAAGTCCATCTCCAGAGATCTTGATGTTCCTTTGTCCACGGTGCGCAACACAATCAAGAAGTTTACAACCCATGGCTGTAAATAGAGAGATAGATAAAAGATGAATAGATAAAGATATAGATAATAGATAGATAATAGATAACAGATGATAGATAATAGATAAATAGATAATAGATAGATAATAGATAGATAGATAATAGATAAATAATATATAAATACATAATAGATAGATAATAGATAGATAGATGGAGAGATAATAGATAGATAATAGATAATAGATAGATAATAGATAGATAATAGATGAATAGATAGATAATAGATAGATAATAGATAACAGATAATAGATAGATGATAGATAATAGATAGACAGATAGATAGATGATAGATAGATAATAGATAATAGGTAGATAATAGATAGATAATAGATAGATAATAGACAGATAATAGATAGATAGATGGAGAGATAATAGATAGATGGAGAGATAATAGATAGATCATAAATAATAGATAGATAATAGATAGATAGATAGATAATAGATAGATAATAGATAGATAGATAGATAATAGATAGATAGATAATAGATAGATAATAGATAATAGATAGATAATAGATAATAGATAGATAGATAATAGATAGATAGATAATAGATAGATAATAGATAGATAGATAGATAGATAGATAGAAAGATAGATAATAGATAGATAGATAGAAAGATAGATAATAGATAGATAATAGACAGATGATAGATAGATGATAGATAGATGATAGATAATAGATAGATAATAGATAGATAATAGATAGATGATAGATAATAGATATAGATAATAGATAGATGATAGATAATAGATAATAGATGATAGATAATAGATATAGATAATAGATAGATAATAGATAGATACAGTTACGTCCATATATATTTGGACAGAGCCAACATTTTTCTAATTTTGGTTCTAGACATTACCACAATGAATTTTAAACAAAACAATTCAGATGCAGTTGAAGTTCAGACTTTCAGCTTTCATTTGAGGGTATCCACATTAAAATTGGATGAAGGGTTTAAGAGTTTCAGCTCCTTAACATGTGACACCCTGTTTTTAAAGGGACCAAAAGTAATTGGACAGATTAAATAATTGTAAATAAAACGTTCATTTCAAGTACTTGGTTGAAAACCCTTTGTTGGCAATGACTGCCTGAAGTCTTGAACTCATGGACATCACCAGACGCTGTGTTTCCTCCTTTTTGATGCTCTGCCAGGCCTTCACTGCGGTGGTTTTCAGTTGCTGTTTGTTTGTGGGCCTTTCTGTCTGAAGTTTAGTCTTTAACAAGTGAAATGCATGCTCAATTGGGTTGAGATCAGGTGACTGACTTGGCCATTCAAGAATATTCCACTTCTTTGTTTTAATAAACTCCTGGGTTGCTTTGGCTTTATGTTTTGGGTCATTGTCCATCTGTAGTATGAAATGACGACCAATCAGTTTGGCTGCATTTGGCTGGATCTGAGTACACAGTATGACTCTGAATACATCAGAATTCATTCGGCTGCTTCTGTCCTGTGTCACATCATCAATAAACACTAGTGACCCAGTGCCACTGGCAGCCATGCATGCCCAAGCCAACACACTGCTTCCACCGTGTTTTATAGATGATGTGGTATGCTTTGGATCCTGAGCTGTACCACGCCTTCGCCATACTTTTCTCTTTCCATCATTCTGGTAGAGGTTGATCTTGGTTTCATCTGTCCAAAGAATGTTCGTCCAGAACTGTGCTGGCTTTTTTAGATGTTTTTAAGCAAAGTCCAGTCTAGCCTTTTTATTCTTGATGCTTATGAGTGGCTTGCACCGTGCAGTGAACCCCCTGTATTTACTTTAATGCAGTCTTCTCTTTATGGTAGATTTGGATATTGATACGCCTACCTCCTGGACATTGTTGTTCACTTGGTTGGCTGTTGTGAAGGGGTTTCTCTTCACCATGGAGATTATTCTGCGATCATCCACCACTGTTGTCTTCCGTGGGCGCCCAGGTCTTTTTGCATTGATGAGTTCACCAGTGCTTTCTTTCTTTCTCATGATGTACCAAACTGTAGATTTTGCCACTCCTAATATTGTAGCAATTTCTCGGATGTTTTTTTCTGTTTTTGCAGCTTAAGGATGGCTTGTTTCACCTGCATGGAGAGCTCCTTTGACCGCATGTTTACTTCACAGTAAAACCTTCCAAATGCAAGCACCACACCTCAGATCAACTCCAGGCCTTTTATCTGCTTAATTGAGAATGACATAACGAAGGGATTGCCCACACCTGTCCATGAAATAGCCTTGGAGTCAATTGTCCAATTATTTTTGGTCCCTTTAAAAACAGGGTGTCACATGTTAAGGAGCTGAAACTCCTAAACCCTTCATCCAATTTTAATGTGGATACCCTCAAATGAAAGCTGAAAGTCTGAACTTCAACTGCATCTGAATTGTTTTGTTTAAAATTCATTGTGGTAATGTCTAGAACCAAAATTAGAAAAATGTTGTCTCTGTCCAAATATATATGGACCTAACTGTAGATGATAGATAATAGATAATAGATAGATAATAAATAGATGATAGATAATAGATAGATATAGATACTAGATAGATAATAGATAATAGATAGATAATAGATAGATAATAGATAGATAGATAGATAATAGATAGATAGATAATAGATAGATAAATGATAGATAATAGATAGATGATAGATAGATAATAGATAGATAGATGATAGATAGATAATAGATAGATAGATAATAGATAGATAATAGATAGATAGATAGATAATAGATAGATAGATAATAGATAGATAGATAATAGATAGATAAATGATAGATAATAGATAGATGATAGATAGATAATAGATAGATAGATGATAGATAGATAATAGATAAATGATAGATAATAGATAGATGATAGATAGATAATAGATAAATGATAGATAATAGATAGATAGATAGATAATAGATAGATAAATGATAGATAATAGATAGATAGATAAATGATAGATAATAGATAATAGATAGATGATAGATAGATAATAGATAGATAATAAATAGATAATAGATATACAATAGATAGATAATAGATAGATAATAGATAGATGATAGATAATAGATAGATGATAGATAATAGATAGATGATAGATAGATAATAGATAGATAATAGATAGATAGATAGATAGGTAGATAGATAGAAAGATGATAGATGGCCAAAAGTGTTGGCACCCTTGATTATTTTTTCCAGAAAATGAAGTATTTCTCCCAGAACATTATCACAATTCCACATGTTTTGTTATACACAGGTTTATTTCCTTTGTGTGTATTGGAACAACACAAAAAAAAAAAGAAAAAGGGGCAAATTGAACATAATTTTACACAAAACCCCAAAATGCGCTGTACAAAATTGCTGGCACCTTTCCAAAATTGTGGGTAAACATCTTTGTTTCATGCATGTGATGCCCGTTCACACTCACATGTAGCGAGTAACAGGTGTGGGGAATGTGAAAATCGTGCCTGAAACCAGGTAAAGAGGAGAGAAGTTGACTCAATCTTTGCATTGTGTGTCTGTGTGTGCCACACTAAGCATGGAGAACAGAGAGAGGAGAAGAGAACTGTCTGAGGACTTGAGAACCAAAATTGTTGAACTATATCAACAATCTTAAGGTTACAAGTCCATCTCCAGAGATCTTGATGTTCCTTTGTCCACGGTGCGCAACACAATCAAGAAGTTTACAACCCATGGCTGTAAATAGAGAGATAGATAAAAGATAAATAGATAAAGATATAGATAATAGATAGATAATAGATAACAGATGATAGATAATAGATAATAGATAAATAGATAATAGATAGATAATAGATAGATAGATAATAGATAAATAATATATAAATAGATAATAGATAGATAGATGGAGAGATAATAGATAGATAATAGATAGATAATAGATAAATGATAGATAGATGATAGATAATAGATAGATAATAGATAGATAATAGATGAATAGATAGATAATAGATAGATAATAGATAACAGATAATAGATAGATGATAGATAATAGATAGACAGATAGATAGATGATAGATAGATAATAGGTAGATAATAGATAGATAATAGATAGATACAGTACAGACCAAAAGTTTGGACACACCTTTTCATTTAAAGATTTTTCTGTATTTTCATGACTATGAAAATTGTACATTCACACTGAAGACATCAAAACTATGAATTAACACATGTGGAATTATATACTTAACCAAAAAGTGTGAAACAAATGAAAATATGTCTTATATTCTAGGCTCTTCAAAGTAGCCACCTTTTGCTTTGATGACTGCTTTGCACACTCTTGGCATTCTCTTGATGAGCTTCAAGAGGTAGTCACCGGAAATGGTCTTCCAACAATCTTGAAGGAGTTCCCAGAGATGCTTAGCACTTGTTGGCCCTTTTGCCTTCACTCTGCGGTCCAGCTCACCCCAAACCATCTCGATTGGGTTCAGGTCTGGTGACTGTGGAGGCCAGGTCATCTGGCGTAGCACCCCATCACTCTCCTGCTTGGTCAAATAGTCCTTACACAGCCTGGAGGTGTGTTTGGGGTTATTGTCCTGTTGAAAAATAAATGATGGTCTAACTAAACGCAAACCGGATGGAATAGCATGCCGCTGCAAGATGCTGTGGTAGCCATGCTGGTTCAGTATGCCTTCAATTTTGAATAAATCCCCAACAGTGTCACCAGAAAAGCCCCCCCACACCATCACACCTCCTCCTCCATGCTTCACGGTGGGAACCAGGCATGTAGAGTCCATCCGTTCACCTTTTCTGCATCGCACAAAGACACGGTGGTTGGAACCAAAGATCTCAAATTTTGACTCATCAGACCAAAGCACAGATTTCCACTGGTCTAATGTCCATTCCTTGTGTTCTTTAGCCCAAACAAGTCTCTTCTGCTTGTTGCCTGTCCTTAGCAGTGGTTTCCTAGCAGCTATTTTACCATGAAGGCCTGCTGCACAAAGTCTCCTCTTAACAGTTGTTGTAGAGATGTGTCTGCTGCTAGAACTCTGTGTGGCATTGACCTGGTCTCTAATCTGAGCTGCTGTTAATCTGCGATTTCTGAGGCTGATGACTTAGATAAACTTATCCTCAGAAACAGAGGTGACTCTTGGTCTTCCTTTCCTGGGGCGGTCCTCATGTGAGCCAGTTTCTTGGTAGCTCTTGATGGTTTTTGCAACTGCACTTGGGAACAATTTCAAAGTTTGCCCAATTTTTCGGACTGACTGACCTTCATTTCTTAAAGTAATGATGGCCATTCATTTTTCTTTACTTAGCTGTTTTTTTCTTGCCATAATACAAATTCTAACATTCTATTCAGTAGGACTATCAGCTGTGTATCCACCTGACTTCTGCACAACACAACTGATGGTCCCAACCCCATTTATAAGGCAAGAAATCCCACTTATTAAACCTGACAGGGCACACCTGTGAAGTGAAAACCATTTCCGGTGACTACCTCTTGAAGCTCATCAAGAGAATGCCAAGAGTGTGCAAAGCAGTCATCAAAGCAAAAGGTGGCTACTTTGAAGAACCTAGAATACAAGACATATTTTCAGTTGTTTCACACTTTATTGTTAAGTATATAATTCCACATGTGTTAATTCATAGTTTTGATGCCTTCAGCGTGAATGTACAATTTTCAAAGTCATGAAAATACAGAAAAATCTTTAAATGAGAAGGTGTGTCCAAACTTTTGGTCTGTACTGTAGATAATAGACAGATAATAGATAGATGGAGAGATAATAGATAGATAATAGATAGATAGATAATAGACAGATAATAGATAGATATATGGAGAGATAATAGATAGATGGAGAGATAATAGATAGATCATAGATAATAGATAGATAATAGATAGATAGATAGATAATAGATAGATAATAGATAGATAGATAATAGATAGATAATAGATAGATAGAAAGATAGATAATAGATAGATAGATAGAAAGATAGATAATAGATGATAGATAGATAATAGATAGATAATAGATGATAGATAGATGATAGATAGATAATAGATAGATAATAGACAGATGATAGATAGATAATAGATAGATAATAGATAGATAATAGATAATAGATAGATGATAGATAATAGATATAGATAATAGATGGATGATAGATAGATAATAGATGATAGATAGATAGAAAGATAGATAATAGATAGATAGATAGAAAGATAGATAATAGATGATAGATAGATAATAGATAGATAGATAATAGACAGATGATAGATAGATAGATAATAGATAGATAATAGATAGATAGATAGATAATAGATAGATGATAGATAGATAATAGATAGATAATAGATAGATAATAGATAATAGATAGATGATAGATAATAGATAGATAATAGATAGATAATAGATAGATGATAGATAATAGATATAGATAATAGATGGATGATAGATAATAGATAGATGATAGATAATAGATGATAGATAATAGATATAGATAATAGATAGATAATAGATAGATGATAGATAATAGATAATAGATGATAGATAATAGATATAGATAATAGATAGATAATAGATAGATAGGTGATAGATAATAGATAGATGATAGAAAAGTAATAGATAATAGATAATAGATAGATAATAGATAGATAATAGATAGATAATAAATAGATGATAGATAATAGATAGATATAGATACTAGATAGATAATAGATAGATAATAGATAATAGATAGATTATAGATAATAGATAGATAATAGATAGATGATAGATAATAGATAGATAGATAATAGATAGATAGATAATAGATAGATAGATAGATAGATGATAGATAATAGATAGATAGATAATAGATAGATACAGTAGATAGATAGATAGATAATAGATAGATAATAGATAGATAGATAGATAGATAATAGATAATGCTGTGTACAGATGGTGCCTGTGAATCGCTCTTCCCGCAGCCGCTTTCCTCCCCGGCTGGGATGTCGCTGCTTATGGGATGGGTTCCCCGTCTGTCTCTGCCGCTGGGTGTGTTGGAGTTTGGGGACAGGATGTTTTTGTGTTTTAACAATGGCCGCATCCCTGGTTGCCTAAATTATCTGCATTTGTTTGTGCGTCCTGTGTATCAGATCGATCCTTATAACCTGCAGCTGCGGCTTGTACCAGGCGGGGTCATGGAGGGCACGGCGTGGAGGGAGATATAGATACGTCTTCCTTATGTATTTGACTTTGTGCCCTAATTATTGATGAACACTTATAACAAATAGAGAGTTTTCCCTGAAGTATAACTAGATAATCATTATTTATAGGGAACCATCAGTCTCTCATCTTACTGTGTTGGGCACTGTAGTGACATCATGCTGTATTACATACATGGCAAACTCCGGCCCGTGACACCAAAATCACCACCCCTATTTGGGGCCATTATATACTGTATGGAGGACTATGTGGGGCCATTATACTGTATGGAGGACTATGTGGGGCCATTATACTGTATGGAGGACTCTGTGGGGCCCATTATTCTGTATAGAGGACTATGTGTGGCCCATTATACTGTATGGAGTACAATGTGGGGCCATTATACTCTATGGAGGACTATGTGAGGCCCATTATTCTGTATGGAGAACTATGTGAGGCCCATTATACTGTATGGAGGCCTATGTGAGGCCCATTATACTGTATGGAGGACTATGTGGGGCCCATTATACTGTATAGAGGACTATGTGTGGCCCATTATACTGTATGGAGGACTATGTGGGGCCATTATTCTGTATGGAGGTCTATGTGGGGCCATTATTCTGTATGGAGGGCTATGTGGGGCCATTATACTGTATGGAGGACTATGTGAGGCCCATTATACTGTATGGAGGCCTATGTGGGGGTCATTATACTGTATGGAGGACTATGTGGGGGTCATTATACTGTATGGAGGACTATGTGTGGCCCATTATACTGTATAGGGGACTATGTGGGGCCCATTATTCTGTATGGAGGACTATGTGGGGGTCATTATACTGTATGGAGGACTATGTGAGGCCCATTATACTGTATGGAGGACTATGTGCGGCCCATTATTCTGTATGGAGGACTATGTGGGGCCATTATACTGTATGGAGGACTATGTGGGGCCCATTATTCTGTATGGAGGACTATGTGGGGCCATTATACTGTATGGAGGCCTATGTGAGGCCCATTATACTGTATGGAGGCCTATGTGAGGCCCATTATTCTGTATGGAGGACTATGTGGGGTCAATTATTCTGTATGGAGGACTATGTGGGGTCCAGTATACTGTATGGAGGACTATGTGGGGGTCATTATACTGTATGGAGGACTATGTGGGGGTCATTATACTGTATGGAGGACTATGTGTGGCCCATTATACTGTATGGGGGACTATGTGGGGCCCATTATTCTGTATGGAGGACTATGTGGGGTCCAGTATACTGTATGGAGGACTATGTGGGGGTCATTATACTGTATGGAGGACTATGTGGGGGTCATTATACTGTATGGAGGACTATGTGTGGCCCATTATACTGTATGGGGGACTATGTGGGGCCCATTATTCTGTATGGAGGACTATGTGGGGGTCATTATACTGTATGGAGGACTATGTGAGGCCCATTATACTGTATGGAGGACTATGTGCGGCCCATTATTCTGTATGGAGGACTATGTGGGGCCATTATACTGTATGGAGGACTATGTGGGGCCCATTATTCTGTATGGAGGACTATGTGGGGCCATTATACTGTATGGAGACCTATGTGAGGCCCATTATACTGTATGGAGGACTATGTGGGGCCCATTATTCTGTATAGAGGACTATGTGGGGCCATTATACTGTATGGAGAACTATGTGAGGCCCATTATACTGTATGGAGGCCTATGTGAGGCCCATTATACTGTATGGAGGACTATGTGAGGCCCATTATTCTGTATAGAGGACTATGTGGGGCCATTATTCTGTATGGAAAGCTATGTGGGGCCCATTATACTGTATGGAGGACTATGCGAGGCCCATTATACTGTATGGAGGACTATGTGGGGCCCATTATACTGTATGGAGGACTATGTGGGGCCATTATACTGTATGGAGGACTATGTGGGGCCCATTATTCTGTATAGAGGACTATGTGGGACCATTATTCTGTATGGAAAGCTATGTGGGGCCCATTATACTGTATGGAGGACTATGTGAGGCCCATTATACTGTATGGAGGACTATGTGGGGCCCATTATACTGTATGGAGGACTATGTGAGGCCATTATACTGTATGGAGGACTATGTGAGGCCATTATACTGCATGGAGGACTATGTGGGGCCATTATTCTGTATGGAGAACTATGTGGGGCCCATTATACTGTATGGAGGACTATGTGAGGCCCATTGTACTGTATGGAGGACTATGTGGGGCCCATTATACTGTATGGAGAACTATGTGGGGCCCATTATACTGTATGGAGGACTATGTGGGGCCCATTATACTGTATGGAGGACTATGTGGGGCCATTATACTGTATGGAGTACTATGTGGAGCCCATTATTCTGTATGAAAGATTATGTGGGGCCATTATACTGTATGGAGGACTATGTGAGGCCCATTATACTGTATGGAGGACTATGTGGGGCCCATTATACTGTATGGAGGACTATGTTGGGCCCATTATACTGTATGTAGGACTATGTGGGGCCCATTATTCTGTATGGAGGACTATGTTGGGCCATTATACTGTATGGAGGACTATGTGGAGCCCATTGTTCTGTATGGAAGATTATGTGGGGCCATTATACTGTATGGAAGACTATGTGGGGCCATTATTCTGTATGGAGGACTATGTGGGGCCATTATACTGTATGAAGGACTATGTGGGGCCCATTATACTGTATAGAGGATTATGTGGAGCCCATTATTCTGTATGGATGATTATGTGAGGCCATTATTCTGTATGGAGGACTATGTGAGGCCATTATACTGTATGGAGGACTTTCTAGGGCCATTATACTGTATGGAGGACTATGTGGGGCCATTATACTGTATGGAGGACTATGTGGGGCCATTACACTATATGGATGACTAAGTGGGGCCATTATTCTGTATGGAGGACTATGTGGGGCCCATTATACTGTATGGAGGACTATGTGGGGCCCATTATACTGTATGGAGGACTATGTGGAGACGATTATACTGTATGGAGGACTATGTGGGGCCCATTTTACTGTATGGAGGACTATGTGGGTCATTATACTGTATGGAGGACTATGTGAGGCCATTATACTGTATGGAGGACTAAGTGGGGCCCATTATACTGTATGGAGGACTTTCTGGGGCCATTATACTGTATGGAGGACTATGTGGGACCATTATACTGTATGGAGGACTATGTGGGGCCCATTATACTGTATGGAGGACTATGTGAGGCCCATTATACTGAATGGAGGACTTTTTGGGGCCATTATACTGTATGGAGGACTATGTGAGGCCATTATACTGTATGGAGGACTATGTGGGGCCCATTATACTGTATGGAGGACTATGTGGGGCCATTATACTGTATGGAGGACTTTCTGGGGCCATTATACTGTGTGGAGGACTATGTGGGGCCCATTATACTGTATGGAGGACTATGTGGGGCCCATTATACAGTATAGAGAACTTTCTGGGGCAATTATACTGTATGGAGGACTATGTGAGGCCATTATACTGTATGGAGGACTATGTGGGGCCCATTATACTGTATGGAGGACTTTCTGGGGCCCTTATACTGTATGGAGGACTATGTGGGGCCATTACACTATATGGATGACTAAGTGGGGCCATTATACTGTATGGAGACTATGTGGGGCCCATTATACTGTATGGAGGACTATGTGGGGCCCATTATACTGTATGGAGGACTATGTGGAGACGATTATACTGTATGGAGGACTATGTGGGGCCCATTTTACTGTATGGAGGACTATGTGGGTCATTATACTGTATGGAGGAGTATGTGAGGCCATTATACTGTATGGAGGACTAAGTGGGGCCCATTATACTGTATGGAGGACTTTCTGGGGCCATTATACTGTATGGAGGACTATGTGGGACCATTATACTGTATGGAGGACTATGTGGGGCCCATTATACTGTATGGAGGACTATGTGAGGCCCATTATACTGAATGGAGGACTTTCTGGGGCCATTATACTGTATGGAGGACTATGTGAGGCCATTATACTGTATGGAGGACTATGTGGGGCCCATTATACTGTATGGAGAACTATGTGGGGCCATTATACTGTATGGAGGACTTTCTGGGGCCATTATACTGTGTGGAGGACTATGTGGGGCCCATTATACTGTATGGAGGACTATGTGGGGCCCATTATACAGTATAGAGAACTTTCTGGGGCAATTATACTGTATGGAGGACTATGTGAGGCCATTATACTGTATGGAGGACTATGTGGGGCCCATTATACTGTATCTAGGACTTTCTGGGGCCCTTATACTGTATGGAGGACTATGTGGGGCCATTACACTATATGGATGACTAAGTGGGGCCATTATACTGTATGGAGACTATGTGGGGCCCATTATACTGTATGGAGGACTATGTGGGGCCCATTATACTGTATGGAGGACTATGTGGAGACCATTATACTGTATGGAGGACTATGTGGGGCCCATTTTACTGTATAGAGGACTATGTGGGGCCATTATTCTGTATGGAGGACTATGTGGGTCATTATACTGTATGGAGGACTATGTGAGGCCATTATACTGTATGGAGGACTATGTGAGGCCATTATACTGTATGGAGGACTATGTGAGGCCATTATTCTGTATGGAGGACTATGTGGGGCCATTATTCTGTATGGAGGACTATGTGGGGCCCATTATACTGTATGGAGCACTATGTGGGGCCCATTATACTGTATGGAGGACTATGTGGGGCCCATTATACTGTATGGAGGACTATGTGAGGCCATTATACCATTATATTGTATGGAGGACTATGTGGGGCCCATTATACTGTATGGAGGACTATGTGGGGCCCATTATCCTGTATACTGATTGGCCTACGACTTTGTCCAAGTTTTTCATTTTGCCCCTCTGTATGTTTGAGTTTGACATCCCTGCTGTATTGAAAGGCGCTGTGGGGATGTCATACTGTGTTGGGGCACTGGGGGGGGGCATCATACTGTAAGTGTAAGAAGTTCTGTGGGGGAATTCACCTTGTGAGCATCATACTTTGAGTGGGGGGATTTTGCGGCATCATATTCTATGGGGGCCATCTACTTTGACAAATAGTTTTCTGTTTTTGTTGGTTCGGGGAAAAATAAGGATGTAGATAACTAAGGTCACTTCTTTTTAAATAAACCTTAAAAAAATGTCTCTGGATTGTACATTATATAACCTTGATAATTTAAGGATTTATATTTATTTTTGATAATATTCAATTTATCTTTTTAAGACTCAATTTGTCCAAATTTTGTGAGTTTCCATATTCCCGAGATTTTAATCTGAATGTAATATCTATCTATCATAGTCCAGTATAGGGTGATTTATAAAACGCCATATTGCTGAAGGGCCAGTCCTGTATTTAACAGTACCAATATAAATTCATGATGAAAATCCACAAAACTACCTTCAAACCTCAAAACTAGCGTGCTATCACCCTAACTAATACTTAATATTACATCCCTTATAAGGCTATCCAATCTATAGTTTTTAAAGGGAAACACATCTAATTTTCTATATCTCCTTACAATCACATAATATTTTCACCTAACAATTATATATTATTCAACTCCTTAAAGGAAAAGCCACTAATCTCATAGTCTAACTTATTTTAATACATGAAGGACAATAGTCCTACAGAAAAAAGGCTATGTAGATATATTGCATAGTTTTTAATATTTTTTTTTCAGAGATAGTTTCTTTACATGGTGGAGTGAGTCATATTTCACAAAAGTTCTTCGAGAAGTGGAAATCTGTGAAGACATATAAAAAGTGTTATAATTAAAATAAAAACAATAATAATAAAATCAAGTTCTTTATACTGTCATATAGGAGAAAATTATATATATCTCTATATTAATGTATGCAATTTAAAGTCCACATGAAGACCATTAGGTTTTAAAGATTCCAAAGATTCTAGCTCTTTCTTTTTTAGTAGCTTCTCACAATTACCCCTTCTTCTCAAGGGGGGAACATGATCTATGATATAAAATGTAAGATCCCCCTCTTTGTGTAGTGCTGAAAATTGAGACCATAGGAATCCGTTTAGGCGTATCTCTAATTCGATGTCCACTATTTAATAAGGTTGAGCGTTCAAGCTGTTTGGCTCTATCCTCACATTTTTTCACTACTTTCATTGGATAATTCCTATCCTTATATTTTTTATGTTAAAGTATCGAATGCTATTTGTGTGTTTGTTTCTTCACTAATAATTCGCTTTTCTCCCAAGTACTGACTAAAAGGAAGTGACTCCACCAATCTCCTAGGATGTTGACTCTCAAATCTTAGTATATTATTCCTATCAGTTGGTTTACTATATAACACACTTGTCACGCCTAACTAATCCATCCAGGAATTGCACTTCCACATAAGAGTAAGTAAGAGAATGTCACTGTCCATTTTATTCAAGAAGTCCCTGAATTCCAATAAACCGGTTAGACTACCCCGCCATAGGAGGAAGACGTCGTCTATGTATTTCCACCACCCAAGTACATGACTCTGGTGGTGGGACACATAGACAAGGCCATCATCACCAAATTATCATATGCAGGCGCCATATTGGTGCCCATCGCAGTACCTCATTTTTTACCATAAAATTTGTCACCAAATAAAAAATAATTATTCATTAACACAAGACTCAGCATATCCAAGATCAATTGTTTACAATTAGCATTTCCAATAATTTTCTCGAGACTGCTGGCAACCCTCTATCATGGTTGTCAGAGGTATATAATGTGGCAACTATGATCTCTTCATCCTCTTTAACTTTATCAATTTTTCTCAAAAAATCAGTAGTGTCTTGTATATAAGATATAGTACATTTGGAAAGGGGACTCAATACTCTGTCCAAAAAGACTCCAATACGACTAAAGACCGAGTCACTTCCCGAGACTATCGGTCTACCTGGTGGATCTATAAAGGTTTTATGAATTTTAGGTAATATATATATCACGAGTGTAATGGGATACTCATAATATAAAAATTCAGCCATATCCTCATCAATGACACCATTCGACTAAGCCTCATCTAAAAGACATTTAATTTTCCTCAAAATCTTGAATTTTGGCTCACTGACTGTACACATCACTATCTCCCAACCGTCTTTCAATCTCAGAAATGTATTTCGACAGCACCACCCTTGTCGGCGGACTTGATGGTGAAATCGCCGTCATGGATCAATTGTTGTAACACCTTATACTACTCTGTGGTTAGATTAGGGTGTTTAAACCTTTTAGGACCATCTTCTTTTAGTTTTCTTACATCCTCATTTACCGCTGTAACAAAAGTTTCAGTAGCAGGAACATTAATATTTGGTATAAAATTCACTATTTTTAGATAATGACAATTTCTTTAGACATAATTCAGACTCAATTCGTTCACTTGGATGTACATTTTTAGAAAACCAATATTTCAATTGAATTAGCCTATAGAATTTCTGCAATGAGACCTCTAATTCAAACCAATTCATGTGTGAACAGGGGCTAAATGTCAAGACTTTGCTCGATATTTTTACTTCAAGATTAGACAGAGATAAATTTACCACAATGCTTGATTTAAATTATCATTGGAAGAAGATTTAAAGATTTTGCCCTTTGTGCTGCCCTTATCTCTTAAGGTGGTACAAATGTTGCCCCATCCTTCTGCCAATTGTAAATGAATCCATTCTGATAATCATCAGCATCACGTTTCCATTTACGCCTTTTGTTTTCTTCTAATTCACCACGCATCTTTTGCCGGTGTATATTGACAGATTCTTTAAATTTTTCCCAACCTTCAAGTTTTAATAACACCTCCAACTTTGGTTCCAACTCCATAATGCCTTCTTTCAAAAATTGTATTTCTTGTTGTAAATAGTCCATATTTAACAACAATACATCCGTGGCATATATATTTGATATAGAAGCAAATTTGTCACAAAACAATTGATTTTGCATAAAAAGGTTTGGTCTAATATTAGAACGCAAACCGCTTGGAATCCTCTTACATTTATAATACTGCTTCACAGTTGTCAAATGCAATTGTAAAGTCATAAGACGTTTGTCAGGGATCCCTCAGAGACGACACCGGGGAGATCACACAATATCTTATCGTGCCGTCACTCTGTCAGGATTTCGTCAGGGATCCGCGAGCACACGGTCCACACTACTCACTACGGAGGTATCGGCAAGCGACCAGTGAGCGTATGGCGTCACACCTCTGGATTCCAACGTATGGAATCCGTGTTTACGCCATCCGTACGGTCACTGTCCGCTTCACGATAACGCGATTATTAATATTCTCTGCCACCACTGGTTTGAACTATAATACAGGCCTGACCGGACGCCTGCTTTTTGGTAGCATATGGCTTCGGGGAGGGAATTATTGCAGGACAAAATAAACAGAACTATTAACTTTTATATTTAATCCAAAAGGGAGGCAGTGTTATGAAAAATATACAAGATTTTACAATACATAAGCAATTACACAAAGCAATGAGGATTAAAGAAGAGACTTACTATAACATCGCTGAGACAATTAAATATAGGTGGAGGAGTGGCTCCCTGATTTGATTTGAACGTTATCGAACGTGACCGGTTGCTTATAGTATCTATAGCCCCCTGGCAATGTGTACTGCTCCAACCTCAGCAAACTATTTTACGCTGAAGGGAGACACCTGTCCCGACCCCCTGTGCTGACATCACGGGGCTGATCTCCAGCCTGAACATTTTTATTAAAAACGCTAGCTTCTGTGATAACTTATCCCTTGTTGCTCGCAGAAGCTTGAAAGCAATGTCATTTTTTCTGTTATGAATTTGCCTTTCCGTAGAGACCATGCATGGCATAGCTGTTTTCTGCTATTTTGTTACTTCTGCGCCACAGCCCCCTAGAGGGGATTACGGCTATGGAAAAATAAGCATATTGCTCCTTGGCTGACCCTGCCACTAAAAGTTTAGGTCCCGTTATTATCAGAATTATGGAACTTCAACTATTCCATATTTCATATTGACTCCGGTCGTACTGGGGTTTCGGCTAGTTACGTGTAAATTGATCGCCAGCCTGTGTCTAATCACCCCCTGTTTCTGCCAGGGAGAAAGACCCTTGCATTTTAATTAGGTTGTAGCTTTACAAGTCACTTCTACTGGAGGTGATAATTTGCAGAGAGACAGATGCTGGACTGTCAGCTCTCCTCTTGTGACAGATGGGGGATAAGGGAGCGGTGAGAGAGGCTTCAGAGTTTTGGGAGAAATTGTCAATATTTTCTCAATATTTCCCTGACAATGTTTTTTTATCCAGACCATACTTGTGTTTAACATCCATTGTTGATGGTGTGCTTAGGAAATCTGCGTCTCCTTGCACCAAAGATTCTCTCCTCATCTTCAACAGTATAAATGAAGACATCGGGTCCAACTTTGTGGATACATATTTATGGTATAATGATTCACTGCTTGAAAAAGTTCCACATTTGGAACGAAACGTTGCCCTGACATGATGGGTCAATAAATCACCCTGTACTGTACAATGGAGTGCTGCCTTTGTCTTTTTTGGATATCTTGAGGTTTGGTTTTGCTTGGAAGGCGTTTTTTGCACCCAACTGCTTTTGTAATAACTTCGATAGTGCTATACCTGTATTTTTCTAATTATCTATCTATTATCTATCTATCTATCCATAGATCTATCTATTTATCCATCTATCTATTATCTATCTATCTATCCATAGATCTATCTATTTATCCATCTATCTATTATCTATCTATCTATCCATAGATCTATCTATTTATCCATCTATCTATTATCTATCTATCCCTTATTTTCTTCTCCTGCCCAGTTTGCCGCCATGTCAGGATTGTCCTGTGCATTCCAGTCATCAGCACTTGGCGACATTATTATATTATATCTTTAAGATGTTTGTATTTGGTATTTTCCTGCGCTTTATATAGCTTTTTGTATACATACAGTACATCCTCTCTTCTCTCAGGAGGATCGCGCTGCTGCCGATACGACTGTCTCTCTCCAGTAAACGAAAGATAACTAATTGTTCTTCTTCGTAAACCTATAAAAATAAAAAAGGGGCTTTTCCCTTGTGTGTAGATGAATTCTTAGTCTTGAGTGTAGGATCTTCAGCTTTGTCTTTAGTTTTGAGGGACAACAATGGGATCTGACGACAGCCCCTCTCCACCACTCCGGCCAGGTTCTTTAAAGGTGCTGTGAGGCGTAATTTTGGCATCGCTGAGGTATATTGTCTGCTCGCATTTGATGCAATTTAAACTTCCTATTTGGGGACATAAAATCTACAAATAGAAAACAATGTGCAGGAGACACGTCCCCTGTATACGTGTCCAGGAAAGCATTGCGCTTAGTGACATAAATCTCTGACAAATGAAGGACTTACAGGGTAATTCCAGTTACAACTCAAATTAACAGTAATTTTGCAGCAATAAATTATAAGCTATAAGGTATAACATGTTTCTAGTGGGATTTATTATATCAGTATATCATTTCCCTTTAGCTTTTGACTAATGCCCCCCTATATGAGCTGCCAGAAATAGAAGTAGAAAAGTGGAAATTAATTAATTGTATTATTTTATTTCCAGGCCACATTGGCATTGATAAGGATATGAACCTTAATATCACATACAATGCCCGCTATGTACAAGAGATTAACTACTATAATACTGCCCGCTATTTACAAGAGATTAACTACAATAATACTGCCCCCTATGTACAAGAATATAACTACTATAATACTGTCAATATGTACAAGAGATGAACTACTATAATACTGCCCCTATGTACAAGAATATACCTACTATAATACTGCCCCCTATGTACAAGAATATAACTACTATAATACTGCCCCCTATGTACAAGAATATAACTACTATAATACTGCTCTCATGTACAAGAGATTAACTACTATAATACTGCCCCCTATGTACAAGAATATAACTACTATAATACTGCCCCCTATGTACAAGAATATAACTACTATAATAATGCCCCTATGTACAGGAATATAACTACTATAATACTGCCCCCTATGTATGAGAATATAACTACTATAATACTGATCCTATGGACAAGAATATAACTACTATAATACTGCTCCCTATGTATAAGATTATAACCACTATAATACTGCTCCTCAGTACAAGAATATAACTACTATAATACTGCCCCTATGTACAAGAATATAACTACTATAATACTGCCCCTATGTACAAGAATATAACTACTATAATACTGCTCCTCAGTACAAGAATATAACTACTATAATACTGCCCCTATGTACAAGAATATAACTACTATAATACTGCCTCTATGTACAAGAATATAACTACTATAATACTGCTCCTATGTACAAGAATATAACTACTATAATACTGCCCCCTACATACAAGAATATAACTACTATAATACAGCCTCCTATGTACAAGAATATAACTACTATAATACTGCTCCCTATGTACAAGAATATAACCACTATAATACTGCCCCTATGTCCAAGAATATAACTACTATAATACTGCCCCTATGTACAAGAATATAACGACTATTATACTGTTCCTATGTACAAGAATATAACTACTATAATACTGCCCCCTATGTACAAGAATATAACTACTATAATACTGCCCTCTATGTACAAGAGATTAACTACTATAATACTGCTCATATGTACAAGAGATTAACTACTATAATACTGCCCTCTATGTACAAGAGATTAACTACTATAATACTGCCCCTATGTACAAGAGATTAACTACTATAATACTGCCCCCTATGTACAAGAATATAACTACTATAATAATGCCCCTATGTACAGGAATATAACTACTATAATACTGCTCCCTATGTACAAGAATATAACTACTATAATACTGCCCCTATGTATGAGAATATAACTACTATAATACTGCTCCTATGTACAAGAATATAACTACTATAATACTCCCCCCTATGTACAAGAATATAACTACTGTAATACTGCTCCCTATGTACAAGAATATAACTACTATAATACTGCCCCTATGTACAAGAATATAACTACTATAATACTGCTCCTATGTACAAGAATATAACTACTATAATACTGCCCCCTATATACAAGAATATAACTACTATAATACAGCCTCCTATGTACAAGAATATAACTACTATAATACTGCTCCCTATGTACAGGAATATAACCACTATAATACTGCCCCTATGTCCAAGAATATAACTACTATAATACTGCCCCTATGTACAAGAATATAACGATAATTATACTGCTCTTATGTACAGGAATATAACTACTATAATACTGCCCCCTATGTACAAGAATATAACTACTATAATACTGCCGCCTATGTACAAGAATATAACTACTATAATACTGCCCCCTATGTACAAGAATATAACTACTACAATACTGCCCCCTATGTACAAGAATATAACTACTATAATACTGCTCCTATGTACAAGAATATAACTACTATAATACTGCCCCCTATGTACAAGAATATAACTACTATAATACTGCCCCCTATGTACAAGAATATAACTACTATAATACTGCGCCTATGTACAAGAGATTAACTACTATAATACTGCCCCCTATGTACAAGAATATAATGACTATTATACTGCTCCTATGTACAAAAATATAACTACTATAATACTGCCCCCTATGTACAAAAATATAACTACTATAATACTGCCCCCTATGTACAAGAATATAACTACTATAATACTGCCCCCTATGTACAAGAATATAACTACTATAATATTGCTCCCTATGTACAAGAATATAACTACTATAATACTGCCCTCTATGTACAAGAGATTAACTACTATAATACTGCTCCTATGTACAAGAGATTAACTGCTATAATACTGCTCCCTATGTACAAGAGATTAACTACTATAATACTGCCCTCTATGTACAAGAGATTAACTACTATAATACTGCCCCCTATGTAAAAGAGATTAACTACTATAATACTGCCCTCTATGTACAAGAGATTAACTACTATAATACTGCCCCCTATGCACAAGAGATTAACTACTATAATACTGACCTCTATGTACAAGAATATAACTACTATAATACTGCTCCAATGTACAAGAATATAACTATAATGCTGTCCCTAGGTACAAGAATATAACTACTATAATACTGCTCCAATGTACAAGAATATAACTACTATAATACTGCCACTATGTACAAGAATATAGCTACTGTCATACTGATCCAATGTACAAGAATATAACTACTATAATACTGCCCCTATGTACAAGAATATAAATAATATTATACTGCTCCTATGTAAAAGAATATAACTACTATAATACTGCTTCTATGTACAAGAATATAACTACTATAATACTGACCCCTATGTACAAGAATATAACTACTATAATACTGCCCCCTATGTACAAGAATATAACTACTATAATACTGCTCCCTATGTACAAGAATATAACTACTATGATACTGCCCATATGTACAAGAATATAACTACTATAATACTGCTCCCTTTGTACAAGAATATAACTACTATAATACTGCCCCTATGTACAAGAATATAACTACTATAATACTGCCCCTATGTACAAGAATATAAGTACTATAATACTGCTCCTATGTACAAGAATATAACTACTATAATACTGCCCCCTATGTACAAGAATATAACTACTATAATACTGATCCCTATGTAAAAGAATATAACTACTATAATACTGCTCTTATTTACAAGAATATAACTAATATAATACTGCCCCTATGTACAAGAATATAACTACTATAATACTGCCCCTATGTGCAAGTATATAACTACTATAATAGTGATCCCTATGTACAAGAATATAACGACTATAATACTGCCCCTATGGACATTAATATAACTGCTATAATACTGCTGCTATGTACAAGAATATGACTACTATAATACTGCTCCAATGTACAAGAATATAACTACTATAATACTGCACCTATGTACAAGAATATGACTACTATAATACTGCCCCTAGGTACATGAATATAACTATAATACTGCCCCTAGGTACATGAATATAACTATAATACTGCCCCTAGGTACATGAATATAACTACTATAATACTGCTCCTATGTACAAGAATATAACTACTATAATACTGCTCCTATGTACAAGAATATGACTACTATAATACTGCCCCTATGTACAAGAATATAACTACTATAATACTGCTCCAATGTACAGGAATATAACTATAATACTTCCCCTAGGTACATGAATATAACTACTATAATACTGCTCCAATGTACAAGAATATAACTACTATAATACTGCCACTATGTACAAGAATATAACTACTATAATACTGATCCAATGTGCAAGAATATAACTACTATAATACTGCCCCTATGTACAAGAATAGAACTACTATAATACTGCCCCTAAGTACAAGAATATAACTACTATAATACTGCCCCTATGTGCAAGAATATAACAACTATAATACTGCTCCTATGTACAAGAATATAACTACTGTAATACTGCCCCCTTTGTACAAGAATATAACTATTATAATACTGATCCCTATGTACAAGAATATAACTACTATAATACTGTTCCAATGCACAAGAATATAACTACTATAATACTGCCCCTATGTACAAGAATATAATTACTATAATACTGCTCCTATGTACAAGAATATAACTACTATAATACTGCTCCAATGTACAAGAATATAACTATAATACTGCCCCTAGGTACATGAATATAACAACTATAATACTGCTCCTATGTACAAGAATATAACTACTATAATACTGCCCCCTTTGTACAAGAATATAACTAATATAATACTGATCCCTATGTACAAGAATATAACTACTATAATACTGCTCCTATGTACAAGAATATAGCTACTATAATACTGCCCCTATGTACAAGAATATAACTACTATAATACTGCCCCTATGTACAAGTATATAACTACTATAATAGTGATCTCTATGTACAAGAATATAACGACTATAATACTGCCCCTATGGACATTAATATAACTACGATAATACTGCTCCTATGTACAAGAATATAACTACTATAATACTGCTCCTATGTACAAGAATATGACTACTATAATACTGCCCCTAGGTACATGAATATAACTATAATACTGCCCCTAGGTACATGAATATAACTATAATACTGCCCCTAGGTACATGAATATAACTACTATAATACTGCTCCTATGTACAAGAATATAACTACTATAATACTGCTCCTATGTACAAGAATATAACTGCTATAATACTGCTCCAATGTACAAAAATATAACTATAATACTTCCCCTAGGTACATGAATATAACTACTATAATACTGCTCCAATGTACAAGAATATAACTACTATAATACTGCTCCTATGTACAAGAATATAACTACTATAATACTGCCCCGTATGTACAAGAATATAACTACTATAATACTGCCCTTATCTACAAGAATATAACTACTATAATACTGTCCCTATATACAAGAATATAACTACTATAATACTGTCCCTATGTACAAGAATATAACTACTATAATACTGCCCCTATGTACAGGAATATAACTACTATAATACTGCTCCCTATGTACAAGAATATAACTGCTATAATACTGCCCCTATGTACAAGAATATAACTACTATAATACTGCTCCCTATGTACAAGAATATAATTACTATAATACTGCTCCTATGTACAAGAATATAACTACTATAATACTGCTCCAATGTACAAGAATATAACTATAATACTGCCCCTAGGTACATGAATATAACAACTATAATACTGCTCCTATGTACAAGAATATAACTACTATAATACTGCCCCCTTTGTACAAGAATATAACTAATATAATACTGATCCCTATGTACAAGAATATAACTACTATAATACTGCTCCTATGTACAAGAATATAGCTACTATAATACTGCCCCTATGTACAAGAATATAACTACTATAATACTGCCCCTATGTACAAGTATATAACTACTATAATAGTGATCTCTATGTACAAGAATATAACGACTATAATACTGCCCCTATGGACATTAATATAACTACGATAATACTGCTCCTATGTACAAGAATATAACTACTATAATACTGCTCCTATGTACAAGAATATGACTAATATAATACTGCCCCTAGCTACATGAATATAACTATAATACTGCCCCTAGGTACATGAATATAACTATAATACTGCCCCTAGGTACATGAATATAACTACTATAATACTGCTCCTATGTACAAGAATATAACTACTATAATACTGCTCCTATGTACAAGAATATAACTGCTATAATACTGCTCCAATGTACAAAAATATAACTATAATACTTCCCCTAGGTACATGAATATAACTACTATAATACTGCTCCAATGTACAAGAATATAACTACTATAATACTGCTCCTATGTACAAGAATATAACTACTATAATACTGCCCCGTATGTACAAGAATATAACTACTATAATACTGCCCTTATCTACAAGAATATAACTACTATAATACTGTCCCTATATACAAGAATATAACTACTATAATACTGTCCCTATGTACAAGAATATAACTACTATAATACTGCCCCTATGTACAGGAATATAACTACTATAATACTGCTCCCTATGTACAATAATATAACTGCTATAATACTGCCCCTATGTACAAGAATATAACTACTATAATACTGCTCCCTATGTACAAGAATATAACTACAATAATACTGCTCCTATGTACAAGAATATAACTACTATAATATTGCCCCCTATGTGCAAGAATATAACTACTATAATACTGCCCCCTAAGTACAAGAATATAACTACTATAATACTGCTCTTATTTACAAGAATATAACTACTATAATACTACTCCCCATATACAAGAATATAACTACTATAATACTGCTCCTATGTACAAGAATATAACTACTATAATACTGCTCCTACGTACAAGAATATAACTACTATAATACTGCTCTTATTTACAAGAATATAACTACTATAATACTACTCCCTATGTACAAGAATATAACTGCTATGATACTGCTCCAATGTACAAGAATATAACTACTATAGTACTGCCTCCTATGTACAAGAATATAACTACTATAATATTGCCCCTGTGTACAAGAATATAACTACTATAATACTGCCCCTATGTACAAGAATATAACTACTATAATACTGCTCCTATGTACAAGAATATAACTACTATAATACTGACCCCTATGTACAAGACTATAACTACTATAATACTGCCCCCTGTGTACAAGAATATAACTACTATAATACTGTCCCCTATCTACAAGAATATAACTACTATAATACTGCTCCTATGTACAAGAATATAACTACTATAATACTGCCCCCTGTGTAGAAGAATATAACTAATATAATACTGCCTCGATCTACAAGAATATAACTACTATAATACTGCCCCTATATACAAGAATATAAGTAGTATAATACTGCCCCTATGTACAAGAATATAACTACTATAATACTGCCCACTATGTACAAGAATATAATTACTATAATTTTGCCCCCCATGTAGAAGAATATAACTACTATAATACTGCCCCTATATACAAGAATATAACTACAATAATACTGCCCCTATATACAAGAATATAACTACTATAATACTGCTCCTATGTACAAGAATATAACTGCTATAATACTGCCCCCCATGTAGAAGAATATAACTACTATAATACTGCCCCTATCTACAAGAATATAACTACTATAATACTGCCCTATGAACAAGAATATAACTACTATAATACTGCCCCTATGTACAAGAATATAGATACTATAATACTGCCCCTATGTACAGGAATATAACTACTATAATACTGCTCGCTATGTACAAGAATATAACTACTATAATACTGCCCCCTATTTACAAGAATATAACTACTATAATACTGCCTCTATGTACAAGAATATAACTACTATAATACTGCTCCTATGTACAAGAATATAACTACTAAAATGCTGCTCTTATTTACAAGAATATAACTACTATAATACTACTCTCTATGTACAAGAATATAATTGCTATAATACTGCTCCAATGTACAAGAATATAACTACTATAATACTGCCTCCTATGTACAAGAATATAACTACTATAATACTGCTCCCTATGTACAAGAATATATCTAATATAATACTGCTCCTATGTACAAGAATATAACTACTATAATACTGCTCCTATGTACAAGAATATAACTACTATAATACTGCTCTTATTTACAAGAATATAACTACTATAATACTACTCCCTATGTACAAGAATATAACTGCTATAATACTGCTCCAATGTACAAGAACATAACTACTATAATACTGCCTCCTATGTACAAGAATATAACTACTATAATATTGCCCCTGTTTACAAGAATATAACTACTATAATACTGCCCCTATGTACAAGAATATAACTACTATAATACTGCTCTTATTTACAAGAATATAACTACTATAATACTGCTCCTATGTACAAGAATATAACTACTATAATACTGCCCTCTATGTACAAGAATATAACTACTATAATACTGCCCCGTATGTACAAGAATATAACTACTATAATACTGCCCCTATCTACAAGAATATAACTACTATAATACTGCCCCTATATACAAGAATATAACTACTATAATACTGTCCCTATGTACAAGAATATAACTACTATAATACTGCCCCCTATGTACAAGAATATAACTACTATAATACTGCCTCTATGTACAAGAATATAACTACTATAATACTGCCCCTATGTACAAGAATATAACTACTATAATACTGCTCCTATGTACAAGAATATAACTACTATAACATTGCCCCTATGTACAATAATGTAAGTACTATAATACTGCCCCTATATACAAGAATATAACTACTATAATACTGCTCCCTATGTACAAGAATATAACTGCTATAATACTGCTCCAATGTACAAGAATATAACTACTATAATACTGCCTCCTATGTACAAGAATATAACTACTATAATATTGCCCCTGTGTACAAGAATATAACTACTATAATACTGCCCCTATGTACAAGAATATAACTACTATAATACTGCTCCTATGTACAAGAATATAACTACTATAATACTGCCTCCTATGTACAAGACTATAACTACTATAATACTGCCCCCTGCGTACAAGAATATTACTACTATAATACTGTCCCCTATCTACAAGAATATAACTACTATAATACTGCTCCTATGTACAAGAATATAACTAATATAATACTGCTACCTGTGTAGAAGAATATAACTACTAAAATACTGCCCCTATCTACAAGAATATAACTACTATAATACTGCCCCTATATACAAGAATATAACTACTATAATACTGCCACTATGTACAAGAATATAACTACTATAATACTGCCCCCTATGTACAAGAATATAATTGCTATAATACTGCCCCCCATGTAGAAGAATATAACTACTATAATACTGCCCCTATATACAAGAATATAACTACTATAATACTGCCCCTATATACAAGAATATAACTACTATAATACTGCTCCTATGTACAAGAATATAACTACTATAATACTGCCCCCCATGTAGAAGAATATAACTACTATAATACTGCTCCCTATGTACAAGAATATAACTGCTATAATACTGCCCCTATGTACAAGACTATAACTACTATAATACTGCTCCCTATGTGCAAGAATATAACTACAATAATACTGCTCCTATGTACAAGAATATAACTACTATAATACTGCCCCCTATGTACAAGAATATAACTACTATAATACTGCCCCCTATGTACAAGAATATAACTACTATAATACTGCTCTTATTTACAAGAATATAACTACTATAATACTACTCCCTATATACAAGAATATAACTACTATAATACTGCCTCCTATGTACAAGAATATAACTACTATAATATTGCCCCTGTGTACAAGAATATAACTACTATAATACTGCCCCTATGTACAAGAATATAACTACTATAATACTGCTCCTATGTACAAGAATATAACTACTATAATACTGACCCCTATGTACAAAACTAAAACTACTATAATACTGGCCCCTGTGTACAAGAATATAACTACAATAATGCTGTCCCCTATCTACAAGAATATAACTACTATAATACTGCTCCTATGTACAAGAATATAACTACTATAATACTGCTCCCTGTGTAGAAGAATATAACTACTATAATACTGCCCCTATCTACAAGAATATAACTACTACAATACTGCACCTATATACAAGAATATAACTACTATAATACTGCCCCTATGTACAAGAATATAACTACTATAATACTGCCCCCTATGTACAAGAATATAATTACTATAATACTGCCCCCATGTAGAAGAATATAACTACTATAATACTGCCCCTATATACAAGAATATAACTACTATAATACTGCCCCTATATACAATAATATAACTACTATAATACTGCTCCTATGTACAAGAATATAACTAATATAATACTGCCCCCCATGTAGAAGAATATAACTACTATAATACTGCCCCTATCTACAAGAATATAACTACTATAATACTGCCCCTATATACAAGAATATAACTACTATAATACTGCCCCTATCTACAAGAATATAACTACTATAATACTGCCCCTATGTACAGGATTATAACTACTATAATACTGCTCCCTATGTACAAGAATATAACTGCTATAATACTGCCCCCTATGTACAAGAATATAACTACTATAATACTGCCTCTATGTACAAGAATATAACTACTATAATACTGCCTCTATGTACAAGAATATAACTACTATAATACTGCTCCTATGTACAAGAATATAACTACTATAACATTGACCCTATGTACAATAATGTAAGTACTATAATACTGCCCCTATATACAAGAATATAACTACTATAATACTGCTCCCTATGTACAAGAATATAACTGCTATAATACTGCTCCAATGTACAAGAATATAACTACTATAATACTGCCTCCTATGTACAAGAATATAACTACTATAATATTGCCCCTATGTACAAGAATATACTATAATACTGCTGCCTATGTACAAGAATATAACTACTACAATACTGCTCCTATGTACAAGAATATAACTACTATAATACGGCCCCTATATACAAGAATATAACTACTATAATACTGCTCCTCAGTACAAGAATATAACTACTATAATACTGCTCCTATGTACAAGAATATAACTACTATAATACTGCTCCTATGTATAAGAATATAACTGCTATAATACTGCTCTTATTTACAAGAATATAACTACTATAATAATGCTCCTATGTACAAGAATATAACTACTATAACATTGCCCCCTATGTACAACAATATAACTGCTATAATACTGCTCTTATTTACAAGAATATAACTACTATAATACTACTCCCTATGTACAAGAATATAACTACTATAATACTGCTCCTATGTACAAGAATATAACTACTATAATACTGCTCCTATGTACAAGAATATACCTACTATAATACTGCTCCTTTGTACAAGAATATAACTACTATAATACTGCTCCTATGTACAAGAATATAACTACTATAATACTGCTCCTATGTACAAGAATATACCTACTATAATACTGCTCCTAGGTACAAGAATATAACTACTATAATACCGCCCCTATGTACAAGAATATAACTACTATAATACTGCCCCTATGTACAAGAATATAACTACTATAATACTGCCCCTATGTACAAGAATATAACTACTATAATACTGCTCCCTATGTACAAGAATATAAATACTATAATACTGCTCCCTATGTACAAGAATATAACTACTATAATACTGCTCCCTATGTACAAGAATATAACTACTATAGTACTGCCCCTATCTACAAGAATATAACTACTATAATACTGCCCCTATATACAAGAATATAACTACTATAATACTGCCCCTATGTACAAGAATATAACTACTATAATACTGCCCCTATGTACAGGAATATAACTACTATAATATTGCTCCCTATGTACAAGAATATAACTGCTATAATACTGCCCCTATGTACAAGAATATAACTACTATAATACTGCCTCCTATGTACAAGAATATAACTACTATAATATTGCCCCTATGTACAAGAATATACTATAATACTGCTGCCTATGTACAAGAATATAACTACTACAATACTGCTCCTATGTACAAGAATATAACTACTATAATACGGCCCCTATATACAAGAATATAACTACTATAATACTGCTCCTCAGTACAAGAATATAACTACTATAATACTGCTCCTATGTACAAGAATATAACTACTATAATACTGCTCCTATGTATAAGAATATAACTGCTATAATACTGCTCTTATTTACAAGAATATAACTACTATAATAATGCTCCTATGTACAAGAATATAACTACTATAACATTGCCCCCTATGTACAACAATATAACTGCTATAATACTGCTCTTATTTACAAGAATATAACTACTATAATACTACTCCCTATGTACAAGAATATAACTACTATAATACTGCTCCTATGTACAAGAATATAACTACTATAATACTGCTCCTATGTACAAGAATATACCTACTATAATACTGCTCCTTTGTACAAGAATATAACTACTATAATACTGCTCCTATGTACAAGAATATAACTACTATAATACTGCTCCTATGTACAAGAATATACCTACTATAATACTGCTCCTATGTACAAGAATATAACTACTATAATACCGCCCCTATGTACAAGAATATAACTACTATAATACTGCCCCTATGTACAAGAATATAACTACTATAATACTGCCCCTATGTACAAGAATATAACTACTATAATACTGCTCCCTATGTACAAGAATATAAATACTATAATACTGCTCCCTATGTACAAGAATATAACTACTATAATACTGCTCCCTATGTACAAGAATATAACTACTATAGTACTGCCCCTATCTACAAGAATATAACTACTATAATACTGCCCCTATATACAAGAATATAACTACTATAATACTGCCCCTATGTACAAGAATATAACTACTATAATACTGCCCCTATGTACAGGAATATAACTACTATAATATTGCTCCCTATGTACAAGAATATAACTGCTATAATACTGCCCCTATGTACAAGAATATAACTACTATAATACTGCTCCCTATGTACAAGAATATAACTACAATAATACTGCTCCTATGTACAAGAATATAACTACTATAATACTGCCCCCTATGTACAAGAATATTACTACTATAATACTGCCCCCTATGTACAAGAATATAACTACTATAATACTGCTCTTATTTACAAGAATATAACTTCTATAATACTACTCCCTATATACAAGAATATAACTACTATAATACTGCTCCTATGTTCAAGAATATAACTACTATAATACTGCTCCTATGTACAAGAATATAACTACTATAATACTGCTCTTATTTACAAGAATATAACTACTATAATACTACTCCCTATGTACAAGAATATAACTGCTATAATACTGCTCCAATGTACAAGAATATAACTACTATAATTCTGCCTCCTATGTACAAGAATATAACTACTATAATATTGCCCCTGTGTACAAGAATATAACTACTATAATACTGCCCCTATGTACAAGAATATAAGTACTATAATGCTGCTCCTATGTACAAGAATATAACTACTATAATACTGACCCCTATGTACAAGACTATAACTGCTATAATACTGCCCCCTGTGTACAAGAATATAACTACTATAATACTGTCCCCTATCTACAAGAATATAACTACTATAATACTACTCCTATGTACAAGAATATAACTACTATAATACTGCCCCCTGTGTAGAAGAATATAACTACTATAATACTGTCCCCTATCTACAAGAATATAACTACTATAATACTGCCCCTATATACAAGAATATAACTACTATAATACTGCCCCTATGTACAAGAATATAACTACTATAATACTGCCCCCTATGTACAAGAATATAATTACTATAATACTGACCCCCATGTAGAAGAATATAACTACTATAATACTGTCCCCTATCTACAAGAATATAACTCATATAATACTGTCCCTATATACAAGAATATAACTACTATAATACTGCTCCCATGTACAAGAATATAACTACTATAATACTGCCCCCATGTAGAGGAATATAACTACTATAATACTGCCCCTATCTACAACAATATAACTACTATAATACTGCCCCTATATACAAGAATATAACTACTATAATACTGCCCCTATGTACAAGAATATAACTACTATAATACTGCCCCTATGTACAGGAATATAACTACTATAATACTGCTCCCTATGTATAAGAATATAACTACTATAATACTGCCCCTATGTACAAGAATATAACTACTATAATACTGCCCCCTATGTACAAGAATATAACTACTATAATACTGCCTCTATGTACAAGAATATAACTACTATAATACTGCTCCTATGTACAAGAATATAACTACTATAATACTGCCCCCTATGTACAAGAATATAACTACTATAATACTGCCTCTATGTACAAGAATATATCTACTATAATAATGCTCCTATGTACAAGAATATAACTACTATAATACTGCTCTTATTTACAAGAATATAACTACTATAATACTACTCCCTGTGTACAAGAATATAACTGCTATAATACTGCTCCAATGTACAAGAATATAACTACTATAATACTGCCTCCTATGTACAAGAATATAACTACTATGATACTGCTCCCTATGTACAAGAATATATCTAATATAATACTGCTCCTATGTAGAAGAATATAACTACTATAATACTGCTCCTATGTACAAGAATATAACTACTATAATACTGCTCTTATTTACAAGAATATAACTACTATAATACTACTCCCTATGTACAAGAATATAACTGCCATAATACTGCTCCAATGTACAAGAACATAACTACTATAATACTGCCTCCTATGTACAAGAATATAACTACTATAATACTGCCCCTATGTACAAGAATATAACTACTATAATATTGTCCTTGTGTACAAGAATATAACTACTATAATACTGCCCCTATGTACAAGAATATAACTACTATAATACTGCTCTTATTTACAAGAATATAACTACTATAATACTGCTCCTATGTAAAAGAATATAACTACTATAATACTGCCCCTATATACAAGAATATAACTACTATAATACTGCCCCGTATGTACAAGAATATGACTACTATAATACTGCTCTTATTTACAAGAATATAACTGCTATAATACTACTCCCTGTGTACAAGAATCTAACTGCTATAATAGTGCTCCAATGTACAAGAATATAACTACTATAATACTGCCTCCTATGTACAAGAATATAACTACTATAATACTACTCCCTATGTACAAGAATATATCTAATATAATACTGCTCCTATGTACAAGAATATAACTACTATAATACTGCTCCTATGTACAAGAATATAACTACTATAATACTGCTCTTATTTACAAGAATATATCTACTATAATACTTCTCCCTATGTACAAAAATATACCTGCTATAATGCTGCTCCAATGTACAAGAACATAACTACTATAATACTGCCTCCTATGTACAAGAATATAACTACTATAATACTGCCCCTATGTACAAGAATATAACTACTATAATATTGCCCCTGTGTACAAGAATATAACTACTATAATACTGCCCCTATGTACAAGAATATAACTACTATAATACTGCTCTTATTTACAAGAATATAACTACTATAATACTGCCCCGTATGTACAAGAATATAACTACTATAATACTGCCCCTATCTTCAAGAATATAACTACTATAATACTGCCCCTATATACAAGAATATAACTACTATAATACTGCCCCTATGTACAAGAATATAACTACTATAATACTGCCCCTATATACAAGAATATAACTACTATAATACTGCCCCTATATACAATAATATAACTACTATAATACTGCTCCTATGTACAAGAATATAACTAATATAATACTGCCCCCCATGTAGAAGAATACAACTACTATAATACTGCCCCTATCTACAAGAATATAACTACTATAATACTGCCCCTATATACAAGAATATAACTACTATAATACTGCCCCTATCTGCAAGAACATAACTACTATAATACTGCCCCTATGTACAGGATTATAACTACTATAATACTGCTCCCTATGTACAAGAATATAACTGCTATAATACTGCCCCCTATGTACAAGAATATAACTACTATAATACTGCCTCTATGTACAAGAATATAACTACTATAATACTGCCTCTATGTACAAGAATATAACTACTATAATACTGCTCCTATGTACAAGAATATAACTACTATAACATTGACCCTATGTACAATAATGTAAGTACTATAATACTGCCCCTATATACAAGAATATAACTACTATAATACTGCTCCCTATGTACAAGAATATAACTGCTATAATACTGCTCCAATGTACAAGAATATAACTACTATAATACTGCCTCCTATGTACAAGAATATAACTACTATAATATTGCCCCTATGTACAAGAATATAACTACTATAATACTGCTGCCTATGTACAAGAATATAACTACTACAATACTGCTCCTATGTACAAGAATATAACTACTATAATACGGCCCCTATATACAAGAATATAACTACTATAATACTGCTCCTCAGTACAAGAATATAACTACTATAATACTGCTCCTATGTACAAGAATTTAACTACTATAATACTGCTCCTATGTATAAGAATATAACTGCTATAATACTGCTCTTATTTACAAGAATATAACTACTATAATAATGCTCCTATGTACAAGAATATAACTACTATAACATTGCCCCCTATGTACAAGAATATAACTGCTATAATACTGCTCTTATTTACAAGAATATAACTACTATAATACTACTCCCTATGTACAAGAATATAACTACTATAATACTGCTCCTATGTACAAGAATATAACTACTATAATATTGCCCCTGTGTACAAGAATATAACTACTATAATACTGCCCCTATGTACAAGAATATAACTACTATAATACTGCTCTTATTTAGAAGAATATAACTACTATAATACTGCTCCTATGTACAAGAATATAACTACTATAATACTGCCCCCGGTGTACAAGAATATAACTACTATAATACTGCCCCTATGTACAAGAATATAACTACTATAATTCCTCAGGATTAAGCGCATTTGCTCGACGGAAGCCAACTTTGATAGGCAGGCGGCAGTTCTAACACAACGCTTCAAACAGAGAGGCTACAGTAATCGTTGCATCGGCCGTGGCTATGGAAGGGCCCGCAGCACCCCCCGCAGTTCTCTACTATATCCTCCTCCGAGATCATCCTCCTCCGGGCCTCCTGAGAGGACCCGCTTCATTTCCACTTATAATCATGAGTGGGTCACTATGAGGCGGGTCCTCTCACGACATTGGAATGTTCTTGGGGCGGAGCCCTCCCTGAGGGATGTGGTGGGACAATTTCCACTCATGACTGCCAGACGAGCTAGAAATCTGGGTGATCTGGTCACTTCAAGTCATTATGTCCCACCAGCACCTAACCCTTTCGGGTCGCGCGGTCCCAGGGTTGGGTCCTATCCATGTAGCCATTGCAGGGCCTGCGCTAATGTCCTTCGCAGTTCGTCTTTCACGAATTCAGATGGCTCCCGCACATACCGAATCCTCAGATATATTTCCTGTAGTACAACACACGTGGTCTATTATGCCACGTGTAGTTGTCAGAAAATCTATGTAGGTCTTACGACAAGGGAATTGAGGATTCGGGTGCGGGAGCATGTGCGGGACATTGGCGCAGCCAAATCTGTGTCGGACCCCCGTGAGCTCAGAACTTTACCACGACATTTCAAACAAGTTCACGATTGTGACCCACGCAGCCTTCTGGTGCGTGGAATCGATGTGGTACATCTGGGCTCTCGGGGGGGTGACTACAAACTTTGCCTTGCACAAAAAGAGGCCAGGTGGATCAGTACCCTGGACACCCTGGCACCGCGTGGCCTCAATGAAAATCTGAGCTTCTCCTCATTTTTGTGATTGGGCCTCCTTGTTTGGCTTTGCTCTCCCTCAGTGTTTACTTTTTCTGATCTAAAATCCGTGCTCTAGTTTTTAGCCTGTTTTTTTATTATTTGTTTTTAACCTTGTTGTTTCTTACCCTTCTAGACTCGAGGCTACTAACTCATTATCTTTGTGCACCATATGGACCTTCTTCAATCTATTGTTCAAGGCATCCTATAGCTGATAACATGGAGCATCTTTCAAGAGCCCCTCGACTATCATCCTTCCTTTCCTTGTGGGAAATGGTCCCATGCCGACTAGTATCCACATATATACCTGGACTCATATATATTTATCCTTTTGGGTACTTATTGTAACTATCTAGGAGTTTTTTGATGGATCCCTATTATAATTATGCTCCATTAAGTTATCTTACGCATTTGTGTGTGCCTGAGAGCATCTTGTCTTATTTAATGTGTATTATACTATCTAGTCATTTGCTCTCTATCTTCTGTCTGTATTTCTAATATTTATCCTTTCTTACACATTGATGGTGCGTGTTCTCCGGCTCCTGGCTGACCCATGCCCGTGTCCGGCTGTCTCCTGTCCCTGGTGCGCCCCTGGGAGCGTTTCCTAGGCGCGCTACCTGGCGCGCGCTCGGGACTTGACAGCTGTGACGTGTGCGGCGGGGGGCGCGGCTCCGGGTACACGCGCCGCTACATACCAATGTGCTTCTCCTTTATCCATCACGTGATTAGTGGTGGGCGTATATAATCAGGTCCTGCCGGGTACACATACAGCGCCTCTTGATAAAGAAGAGCGAAACGCGCGTCGGGGCGCGTCTTTACTTTGGGCACGTTCTGTGGCTCCCCTGGCATCTTGCGGGCTTCCTGCCACCCGGGCACTCTGCCACTGGGTGAGTGATTCCATCCACGTTCCGGGTACTTTTGGTATATTTTTCTACTTAACACTACATGGCATAGGGTAGTTGTACAACTCATCCTTAATTTGTATCTTTGTTTTATTGCTGCTACTTAGCGATTCTTGCACATGCTATGGTAGATTATACCTATCTTACTGACTCTTATCCCTTAATGGGTGAATTGTGATACTTATTTACTGCTTTTACTTGTAGTTACATAATTATGGAGTGTCCCTCTGCCTGTAGATTTATTTGTACCCTTGTATTTTGGACTGCCCAGCAGCCTTATTGCCAGGGGTTGTCTTGTTTCTGGCACTGTTCTTCCTGATCCCCTTGCCTTGCTATTTTTCTATATAACTTTTTATCACTGTGATTATGAATCATTAATAAAGATTTTGTCTCTTTGCTAACTACTCCTTTGTTCTCCGTTTGTTCTTCATATTGGACATGAGTAGGCAATTTGAACCCGGTACCGGACAATCTGTCTTAGCACCGGGTTTTGTATTTTAGCATATAATTGGCCAGTTTTTTCTCATATAATACTGCTCCTATGTACAAGAATATAACTACTATAACACTGACCCCTATGTACAAGACTAAAACTACTATAATACTGGCCCCTGTGTACAAGAATATAACTACTATAATACTGTCCCCTATCTACAAGAATATAACTACTATAATACTGATCCTATGTACAAGAATATAACTACTATAATACTGCACCCTGTGTAGAAGAATATAACTACTATAATACTGCCCCTATCTACAAGAATATAACTACTATAATACTGCCCCTATATACAAGAATATAACTACTATAATACTGCCCCTATGTACAAGAATATAACTACTATAATACTGCCCCCTATGTACAAGACTATAACTACTATAATACTGTCCCTATATAGAAGAATATAACTACTATAATACTGCCCCTATCTACAAGAATATAACTACTATAATACTGCCCCTATGTGCAGGAATATAACTACTATAATACTGCTCCCTATGTACAAGAATATCACTACTATAATACTGCCCCCTATGTACAAGAATATAACTACTATAATACTGCCTCTATGTACAAGAATATAACTACTATAATACTGCCCCGATGTACAAGAATATAACTACTATAATACTGCTCCTATGTACAAGAATATAACTACTATAACATTGCCCCTATTTACAATAATGTAAGTACTATAATACTGCCCCTATATACAAGAATATAACTACTATAATACTGCTCCCTATGTACAAGAATATAACTGCTATAATACTGCTCCAATGTACAAGAATATAACTACTATAATACTGCCTCCTATGTACAAGAATATAACTACTATAATATTGCCCCTGTGTGCAAGAATATAACTACTATAATACTGCCCCTATGTACAAGAATATAACTACTATAATACTGCTCCTATGTAAAAGAATATAAGTACTATAATACTGCCTCCTATGTACAAGACTATAACTACTATAATACTGCCCCCTGTGTACAAGAATATTACTACTATAATACTGTCCCCTATCTACAAGAATATAACTACTATAATACTGCTCCTATGTACAAGAATATAACTACTATAATACTGCCCCCTGTGTAGAAGAGTATAACTACTAAAATACTGCCCCTATCTACAAGAATATGACTACTATAATACTGCCCCTATATACAAGAATATAACTACTATAATACTGCCCCTATGTACAAGAATATAACTACTATAATACTGCCCCCTATGTACAAGAATATAATTACTATAATACTGCCCCCATGTAGAAGAATATAACTACTATAATACTGCCCCTATCTACAAGAATATAACTACTATAATACTGCCCCTATATACAAGAATATAACTACTATATTACTGCCCCTATGTGCAAGAATATAACTACTATAATACTGCTCCTATGTACAAGAATATAACTACTATAATACTGATCCAATGTGCAAGAATATAACTACTATAATACTGCCCCTATGTACAAGAAAATAACTACTATAATACTTCCCCTATGTACAAGAATATAACTACTATAATATTGCCCCTATGTGCAAGAATATAACAACTATAATACTGCTCCTATGTACAAGAATATAACTACTATAATACTGCCCCCTTTGTACAAGAATATAACTACTATAATACTGATCCCTATGTACAAGAATATAACTATTATAATACTGCTCCAATGTACAAGAATATAACTACTATAATACTGCCCCTATGTACAAGAATATAATTACTATAATACTGCTCCTATGTACAAGAATATAACTACTATAATACTGCTCCAATGTACAAGAATATAACTATAATACTGACCCTAGGTACATAAATATATCAACTATAATACTGCTCCTATGTACAAGAATATAACTACTATAATACTGCCCCTATGTACAAGAATATAACTACTATAATACTGCTGCCTATGTACAAGAATATAACTACTACAATACTGCACCTATGTACAAGAATATAACTACTATAATACTGCTGCCTATGTACAAGAATATAACTACTACAATACTGCACCTATGTACAAGAATATAACTACTATAATACTGCCCCCTATGTACAAGAATATAGCTACTATAATACTGCCCCCTATGTACAAGAATATAACTGCTATAATATTGCTCTTATTTACAAGAATATAACTACTATAATACTACTCCCTATGTACAAGAATATAACTACTATAATACTGCTCCTATGTACAAGAATATAACTACTATAATACTGCTCCTATGTACAAGAATATAACTACTATAATACTGCTCTTATTTACAAAAATATAACTACTATAATACTACTCCCTATGTACAAGAATATAACTGCTATAATACTGCTCCAATGTACAAGAATATTACTACTATAATACTGCCTCCTATGTACAAGAATATAACTACTATAATACTGCTCCCTATGTACAAGAATATATCTAATATAATACTGCTCCTATGTACAAGAATATAACTACTATAATAATGCTCCTATGTACAAGAATATAAGTACTATAATACTGCTCCTATGTTCAAGAATATAACTACTATAATACTGCTCCTATGTGCAAGAATATAACTACTATAATACTGCTCTTATTTACAAGAATATAACTACTATAATACTACTCCCTATGTACAAGAATATAACTGCTATAATACTGCTCCAATGTACAAGAACATAACTACTATAATACTGCCTCCTATGTACAAGAATATAACTACTATAATATTGCCCTTGTGTACAAAAATATAACTACTATAATACTGCCCCTATGTACAAGAATATAACTACTATAATACTGCCCCTATATACAAGAATATAACTACTATAATATTGCCCCTGTGTACAAGAATATAACTACTATAATACTGCTCCTATGTAAAAGAATATAACTACTATAATACTGCCTCCTATGTACAAGACTATAACTACTATAATACTGCCCCCTGTGTACAAGAATATTACTACTATAATACTGTCCCCTATCTACAAGAATATAACTACTATAATACTGCTCCTATGTACAAGAATATAACTACTATAATACTGGCCCCTGTGTAGAAGAATATAACTACTAAAATACTGCCCCTATCTACAAGAATATGACTACTATAATACTGCCCCTATATACAAGAATATAACTACTATAATACTGCCCCTATGTACAAGAATATAACTACTATAATACTGCCCCCTATGTACAAGAATATAATTACTATAATACGGCCCCATGTAGAAGAATATAACTACTATAATACTGCCCCTATCTACAAGAATATAACTACTATAATACTGCCCCTATATACAAGAATATAACTACTATATTACTGCCCCTATGTACAAGAATATAACTACTATAATACTGCTCCTATGTACAAGAATATAACTACTATAATACTGATCCAATGTGCAAGAATATAACTACTATAATACTGCCCCTATGTACAAGAAAATAACTACTATAATACTTCCCCTATGTACAAGAATATAACTACTATAATATTGCCCCTATGTGCAAGAATATAACAACTATAATACTGCTCCTATGTACAAGAATATAACTACTATAATACTGCCCCCTTTGTACAAGAATATAACTACTATAATACTGATCCCTATGTACAAGAATATAACTATTATAATACTGCTCCAATGTACAAGAATATAACTACTATAATACTGCCCCTATGTACAAGAATATAATTACTATAATACTGCTCCTATGTACAAGAATATAACTACTATAATACTGCTCCAATGTACAAGAATATAACTATAATACTGACCCTAGGTACATGAATATATCAACTATAATACTGCTCTATGTACAAGAATATAACTACTATAATACTGCCCCTATGTACAAGAATATAACTACTATAATACTGCTGCCTATGTACAAGAATATAACTACTACAATACTGCATCTATGTACAAGAATATAACTACTATAATACTGCTGCCTATGTACAAGAATATAACTACTACAATACTGCACCTATGTACAAGAATATAACTACTATAATACTGCCCCCTATGTACAAGAATATAGCTACTATAATACTGCCCCCTATGTACAAGAATATAACTGCTATAATATTGCTCTTATTTACAAGAATATAACTACTATAATACTACTTCCTATGTACAAGAATATAACTACTATAATACTGCTCCTATGTACAAGAATATAACTACTATAATACTGCTCCTATGTACAAGAATATAACTACTATAATACTGCTCTTATTTACAAAAATATAACTACTATAATACTACTCCCTATGTACAAGAATATAACTGCTATAATACTGCTCCAATGTACAAGAATATAACTACTATAATACTGCCTCCTATGTACAAGAATATAACTACTATAATACTGCTCCCTATGTACAAGAATATATCTAATATAATACTGCTCCTATGTACAAGAATATAACTACTATAATAATGCTCCTATGTACAAGAATATAAGTACTATAATACTGCTCCTATGTTCAAGAATATAACTACTATAATACTGCTCCTATGTGCAAGAATATAACTACTATAATACTGCTCTTATATACAAGAATATAACTACTATAATACTACTCCCTATGTACAAGAATATAACTGCTATAATACTGCTCCAATGTACAAGAACATAACTACTATAATACTGCCTCCTATGTACAAGAATATAACTACTATAATATTGCCCTTGTGTACAAAAATATAACTACTATAATACTGCCCCTATGTACAAGAATATAACTACTATAATACTGCCCCTATATACAAGAATATAACTACTATAATACTGCCCCCTATGTACAAGAATATAACTACTATAATACTGCCCCTATGTACAAGAATATAACTACTGTAATACTGCCCCCTATGTACAAGAATATAACTACTATAATACTGCCCCTATGTACAAGAATATAACTACTATAATACTGCCCCTATCTACAAGAATATAACTACTATAATACTGCCCCTATGTACAGGAATATAACTACTATAATACTGCCCCTATGTACAAGAATATAACTACTATAATACTGCCCCCTATGTACAAGAATATAACTACTATAATACTGCCCCCTATGTACAAGAATATAACTACTATAATACTGCTCCCTATGTACAAGAATATAACTACAATAATACTGCTCCTATGTACAAGAATATAACTACTATAATACTGCCCCCTATGTACAAGAATATAACTACTATAATACTGCCCCCTATGTACAAGAATATAACTACTATAATACTGCTCTTATTTACAAGAATATAACTACTATAATACTACTGCCTATATACAAGAATATAACTACTATAATACTGCTCCTATGTACAAGAATATAACTACTATAATACTGCTCCTATGTACAAGAATATAACTGCTATAATACTGCTCTTATTTACAAGAATATAACTACTATAATACTACTCCCTATGTACAAGAATATAACTGCTATAATACTGCTCCAATGTGCAAGAATATAACTACTATAATACTGATCCCTATGTACAAGAATATAACTATTATAATACTGCTCCAATGTACAAGAATATAACTACTATAATACTGCCCCTATGTACAAGAATATAATTACTATAATACTGCTCCTATGTACAAGAATATAACTACTATAATACTGCTCCAATGTACAAGAATATAACTATAATACTGACCCTAGGTACATGAATATATCAACTATAATACTGCTCCTATGTACAAGAATATAACTACTATAATACTGCCCCTATGTACAAGAATATAACTACTATAATACTGCTGCCTATGTACAAGAATATAACTACTACAATACTGCACCTATGTACAAGAATATAACTACTATAATACTGCTGCCTATGTACAAGAATATAACTACTACAATACTGCACCTATGTACAAGAATATAACTACTATAATACTGCCCCCTATGTACAAGAATATAGCTACTATAATACTGCCCCCTATGTACAAGAATATAACTGCTATAATATTGCTCTTATTTACAAGAATATAACTACTATAATACTACTCCCTATGTACAAGAATATAACTACTATAATACTGCTCCTATGTACAAGAATATAACTACTATAATACTGCTCCTATGTACAAGAATATAACTACTATAATACTGCTCTTATTTACAAAAATATAACTACTATAATACTACTCCCTATGTACAAGAATATAACTGCTATAATACTGCTCCAATGTACAAGAATATAACTACTATAATACTGCCTCCTATGTACAAGAATATAACTACTATAATACTGCTCCCTATGTACAAGAATATATCTAATATAATACTGCTCCTATGTACAAGAATATAACTACTATAATAATGCTCCTATGTACAAGAATATAAGTACTATAATACTGCTCCTATGTTCAAGAATATAACTACTATAATACTGCTCCTATGTGCAAGAATATAACTACTATAATACTGCTCTTATTTACAAGAATATAACTACTATAATACTACTCCCTATGTACAAGAATATAACTGCTATAATACTGCTCCAATGTACAAGAACATAACTACTATAATACTGCCTCCTATGTACAAGAATATAACTACTATAATATTGCCCTTGTGTACAAAAATATAACTACTATAATACTGCCCCTATGTACAAGAATATAACTACTATAATACTGCCCCTATATACAAGAATATAACTACTATAATACTGCCCCCTATGTACAAGAATATAACTACTATAATACTGCCCCTATGTACAAGAATATAACTACTGTAATACTGCCCCCTATGTACAAGAATATAACTACTATAATACTGCCCCTATGTACAAGAATATAACTACTATAATACTGCCCCTATCTACAAGAATATAACTACTATAATACTGCCCCTATGTACAGGAATATAACTACTATAATACTGCCCCTATGTACAAGAATATAACTACTATAATACTGCCCCCTATGTACAAGAATATAACTACTATAATACTGCCCCCTATGTACAAGAATATAACTACTATAATACTGCTCCCTATGTACAAGAATATAACTACAATAATACTGCTCCTATGTACAAGAATATAACTACTATAATACTGCCCCCTATGTACAAGAATATAACTACTATAATACTGCCCCCTATGTACAAGAATATAACTACTATAATACTGCTCTTATTTACAAGAATATAACTACTATAATACTACTGCCTATATACAAGAATATAACTACTATAATACTGCTCCTATGTACAAGAATATAACTACTATAATACTGCTCCTATGTACAAGAATATAACTGCTATAATACTGCTCTTATTTACAAGAATATAACTACTATAATACTACTCCCTATGTACAAGAATATAACTGCTATAATACTGCTCCAATGTGCAAGAATATAACTACTATAATACTGCCCCCTTTGTACAAGAATATAACTACTATAATACTGATCCCTATGTACAAGAATATAACTATTATAATACTGCTCCAATGTACAAGAATATAACTACTATAATACTGCCCCTATGTACAAGAATATAATTACTATAATACTGCTCCTATGTACAAGAATATAACTACTATAATACTGCTCCAATGTACAAGAATATAACTATAATACTGACCCTAGGTACATGAATATATCAACTATAATACTGCTCCTATGTACAAGAATATAACTACTATAATACTGCCCCTATGTACAAGAATATAACTACTATAATACTGCTGCCTATGTACAAGAATATAACTACTACAATACTGCACCTATGTACAAGAATATAACTACTATAATACTGCTGTCTATGTACAAGAATATAACTACTACAATACTGCACCTATGTACAAGAATATAACTACTATAATACTGCCCCCTATGTACAAGAATATAGCTACTATAATACTGCCCCCTATGTACAAGAATATAACTGCTATAATATTGCTCTTATTTACAAGAATATAACTACTATAATACTACTCCCTATGTACAAGAATATAACTACTATAATACTGCTCCTATGTACAAGAATATAACTACTATAATACTGCTCCTATGTACAAGAATATAACTACTATAATACTGCTCTTATTTACAAAAATATAACTACTATAATACTACTCCCTATGTACAAGAATATAACTGCTATAATACTGCTCCAATGTACAAGAATATAACTACTATAATACTGCCTCCTATGTACAAGAATATAACTACTATAATACTGCTCCCTATGTACAAGAATATATCTAATATAATACTGCTCCTATGTACAAGAATATAACTACTATAATAATGCTCCTATGTACAAGAATATAAGTACTATAATACTGCTCCTATGTTCAAGAATATAACTACTATAATACTGCTCCTATGTGCAAGAATATAACTACTATAATACTGCTCTTATTTACAAGAATATAACTACTATAATACTGCTCCTATGTACAAGAATATAACTGCTATAATACTGCTCTTATTTACAAGAATATAACTACTATAATACTACTCCCTATGTACAAGAATATAACTGCTATAATACTGCTCCAATGTGCAAGAATATAACTACTATAATACTGCTCCTATGTACAAGAATATAACTGCTATAATACTGCTCTTATTTACAAGAATATAACTACTATAATACTACTCCCTATGTACAAGAATATAACTGCTATAATACTGCTCCAATGTGCAAGAATATAACTACTATAATACTGCCTCCTATGTACAAGAATATAACTACTATAATATTGCCCCTGTGTACAAGAATATAACTACTATAATACTGCACCTATGTACAAGAATATAACTACTATAATACTGCTCCTATGTACAAGAATATAACTACTATAATACTGACCCCTATGTACAAGACTATAACTACTATAATACTGCCCGCTGTGTACAAGAATATAACTACTATAATACTGTCCCCTATCTACAAGAATATAACTACTATAATACTGCTCCTATGTACAAGAATATAATTACTATAATACTGCCCCCTGTGTAGAAGAATATAACTACTATAATACTGCCCCTATCTACAAGAATATAACTACTATAATACTGCCCCTATATACAAGAATATAACTACTATAATACTGCCCCTATGTACAAGAATATAACTACTATAATACTGCCCCCTATGTACAAGAATATAATTACTATAATACTGCCCCCCATGTAGAAGAATATAACTACTATAATACTGCCCCTATATACAAGAATATAACGACTATAATACTGTCCCTATATACAAGAATATAACTACTATAATACTGCTCCCATGTACAAGAATATAACTACAATAATACTGCCCCTATGTACAGGAATATAACTACTATAATACTGCTCCCTATGTATAAGAATATAACTACTATAATACTGCCCCCTATGTACAAGAATTTAACTACTATAATACTGCCTCTATGTACAAGAATATATCTACTATAATACTGCTCCTATGTACAAGAATATAACTACTATAATACTGCCCCCTGTGTAGAAAAATATAACTACTATAATTCTGCCCCTATCTACAAGAATATAACTACTATAATACTGCCCCTATATACAAGAATATAACTACTATAATACTGCCCCTATGTACAATAATATAACTACTATAATACTGCCCCTATGTACAAGAATATAACTACTATAATACTGCCCCCTATGTACAAGAATATAATTACTATAATACTGCCCCCCATGTAGAAGAATATAACTACTATAATACTGCCCCTATCTACAAGAATATAACTACTATAATACTGCCCCTATATACAAGTATATAACTACTATAATACTGCCCCTATGTACAAGAATATAACTACTATAATACTGCCCCTATGTACAGGAATATAACTACTATAATACTGCTCCCTATGTACAAGAATATAACTACTATAATACTGCCCCCTATGTACAAGAATATAACTACTATAATACTGCCTCTATGTACAAGAATATAACTACTATAATACTGCTCCTATGTACAAGAATATAACTACTATAACATTGCCCCTATGTACAATAATGTAAGTACTATAATACTGCCCCTATATACAAGAATGTAACTACTATAATACTGCTCCCTATGTACAAGAATATAACTGCTATAATACTGCTCCAATGTACAAGAATATAACTACTATAATACTGCCTCCTATGTACAAGAATATAACTACTATAATATTGCCCCTGTGTACAAGAATATAACTACTATAATACTGCCCCCTGTGTAGAAAAATATAACTACTATAATACTGCCCCTATCTACAAGAATATAACTACTATAATACTGCCCCTATATACAAGAATATAACTACTATAATACTGCCCCTATGTACAAGAATATAACTACTATAATACTGCCCCTATGTACAAGAATATAACTACTATAATACTGCCCCCTATGTACAAGAATATAATTACTATAATACTGCCCCCCATGTAGAAGAATATAACTACTATAATACTGCCCCTATATACAAGAATATAACTACTATAATACTGCCCCTATATACAAGAATATAACTACTATAATACTGCTCCTATGTACAAGAATATAACTACTATAATACTGCCCCCCATGTAGAAGAATATAACTACTATAATACTGCCCCTATATACAAGAATATAACTACTATAATACTGCCCCTATATACAAGAATATAACTACTATAATACTGCCCCTATGTACAAGAATATAACTACTATAATACTGCCCCCTATGTACAAGAATATAATTACTATAATACTGCCCCCCATGTAGAAGAATATAACTACTATAATACTGCCCCTATATACAAGAATATAACTACTATAATACTGCCCCTATATACAAGAATATAACTACTATAATACTGCTCCTATGTACAAGAATATAACTACTATAATACTGCCCCCCATGTAGAAGAATATAACTACTATAATACTGCCCCTATATACAAGAATATAACTACTATAATACTGCCCCTATATACAAGAATATAACTACTATAATACTGCCCCTATGTACAAGAATATAACTACTATAATACTGCCCCTATGTACAGGAATATAACTACTATAATACTGCCCCTATGTACAAGAATATAACTACTATAATACTGCCTCTATGTACAAGAATATAACTACTATAATACTGCCCCTATGTACAAGAATATAACTACTATAATACTGCTCCTATGTACAAGAATATAACTACTATAACATTGCCCCTATGTACAATAATGTAAGTACTATAATACTGCCCCTATATACAAGAATATAACTACTATAATACTGACCCCTATGTACAAGACTATAACTACTATAATACTGCCCCCTGTGTACAAGAATATTACTACAATACTGTCCCCTATCTACAAGAATATAACTACTAAAATACTGCCCCTATCTACAAGAATATAACTACCATAATAATGCCCCTATATACAAGAATATATCTACTTTAATACTGCCCCTATGTACAAGAATATAACTACTATAATACTGCCCCCTATGTACAAGAATATAATTACTATAATACTGCCCCCCATGTACAAGAATATAACTACTATAATACTGCCCCTATATACAAGAATATAACTACTATAATACTGCCCCTATATACAAGAATATAACTACTATAATACTGCTCCTATGTACAAGAATATAACTACTATAATACTGTCCCCCATGTAGAAGAATATAACTACTATAATACTGCCCCTATCTACAAGAATATAACTACTATAATACTGCCTCTATATACAAGAATATAACTACTATAATACTGCCCCTATGTACAAGAATATAACTGCTATAATACTGCCCCTATGTACAGGAATATAACTACTATAATACTGCTCCCTATGTACAAGAATATAACTACTATAATACTGCCCCCTATGTACAAGAATATAACTACTATAATACTGCCTCTGTGTACAAGAATATAACTACTATAATACTGCCCCTATGTACAAGAATATAACTACTACAATACTGCTCCTATGTACAAGAATATAACTACTATAACATTGCCCCTATGTACAATAATGTAAGTACTATAATACTGCCCCTATATACAAGAATATAACTACTATAATACTGCTCCTATGTAAAAGAATATAACTACTATAATAGTGACCCCTATGTACAAGACTATAACTACTATAATACTGCCCCCTGTGTACAAGAATATAACTACTATAATACTGCTCCTATGTACAAGAATATAACTACTATAATACTGCCCCCTGTGTAGAAGAATATAACTACTATAATACTGCCCCTATCTACAAGAATATAACTACTATAATACTGCCCCTATATACAAGAATATAACTACTATAATACTGCCCCTATGTACAAGAATATAACTACTATAATACTGCTCCCTATGTACAAGAATATAATTACTATAATACTGCCCCCCATGTAGAAGAATATAACTACTATAATACTGCCCTTATATACAAGAATATAACTACTATAATACTGCCCCTATATACAAGAATATAACTACTATAATACTGCCCCTATGTAGAAGAATATAACTACTATAATACTGCCCCTATGTAGAAGAATATAACTACTATAATACTGCCCCCTATGTTCAAGAATATAACTACTATAATACTGCCTCTATGTACAAGAATATAACTACTATAATACTGCCCCTATGTACAAGAATATAACTACTATAATACTGCTCCTATGTACAAGAATATAACTACTATAACATTGCCCCCTATGTACAAGAATATAACTACTATAATACTGCTCCTATGTACAAGAATATAGCTACTATAATACTGCTCCTGTATGTACAAGAATATAACTACTATAATACTGCTCCTATTTTCAAGAATATATCTACTATAATACTGCCCCCTATGTACAAGAATATAACTACTATAATACTGCCTCTATGTACAAGAATATAACTACTATAATCCTGCCCCTATGTACAAGAATATAACTACTATAATACTGCTCCTATGTACAAGAATATAACTACTATAACATTGCCCCCTATGTACAGGAATATAACTACTATAATACTACCCCTATGTACAAGAATATAACTACTATAATACTGCCCCCCATGTAGAAGAATATAACTACTATAATACTGCCCCTATCTACAAGAATATAACTACTATAATACTGCCCCTATATACAAGAATATAACTACTATAATACTGCCCCTATGTAGAAGAATATAACTACTATAATACTGCCCCTATGTACAAGAATATAACTACTATATTACTGCCTCTATGTACAAGAATATAACTACTATAATACTGCCCCTATGTACAAGAATATAACTACTATAATACTGCTCCTATGTACAAGAATATAACTACTATAACATTGCCCCCTATGTATAAGAATATAACTACTATAATACTGCTCCTATGTACAAGAATATAACTACTATAATACTACACCCTATGTACAAGAATATAACTACTATAATACTGCCCACTATGTACAAGAATATAACTACTATTATACTGCCCCTTTGTACAAGAATATAACTACTATAATACTGCTCCTATGTACAAGAATATAACTACTATAATACTGCCTCCTATGTAATAGAATATAACTACTATAATACTGCTCCTATGTACAAGAATATAACTACTATAATACTGCTCCTATGTACAAGAATATATCTACTATAATACTGCCCCCTATGTACAAGAATATAACTACTATAATACTGCCCCTATGTACAAGAATATAACTACTATAATACTGCTCCTATGTACAAGAATATAACTACTATAACATTGCCCCCTATGTACAGGAATATAACTACTATAATACTACCCCTATGTACAAGAATATAACTACTATAACATTGCCCCTATGTACAAGAATATAACTACTATAATACTGCCCCCTATGTACAAGAATATAACTACTATAACATTGCCCCTATGTACAATAATGTAAGTACTATAATAGTTGGGTGTCCTGTGAAGACAGTAACATGTGTTTGCAGACGCTGATGTTGCTCTGCTTTGTTCAGATAGTAAATTACCAGTTAAATAAATAATCATCCCTCTTGCTGTTCAGGGACACCCCTTTACTAATGGTAATTTTCCTTCCTGTCTGGAGATGCAGGTTTTTTTTGGCGCGATTATGTTTGCGGTGTGCTGACTGCGCCGCTAATGAGGATTTACTTTGTAGTCAGAGGGAAAAGCTTCGCCAAAATAGATCAATGAGGATATTGCAGAGAATAAAAATAGAAACTCTCTGCTATCAGATCCTAAGTTCTTGTTATTAATCAATCTATTATATATTATCTATCATCTATTATCTATTATTTATCTTTTATTTATCTATTATCTTAACAATATTAAGAAAATATTAAGAATTTCTCCCTCCCAGACCCCTCTTCATCTCCCCCTCCCATATAGTATTTGTCAAAAGAGAAGAGCTGATTCTTTGGCCAGTAGCGTCTATGCAAATTAAATCATACGGGAGAAATAGCTTGTAGACAAATGCTAGCACAAAGGGTGCAACCAAACCCATTTATTATGCGAGTGTGTTTTCCAGTAACACAGGTTTGTGATAAATTTACACGTAGCCGAGGAAGGTTTAGTTTGTGGCTTCAAAAGAATTCAACAGAGATCTGCAGTGGGGCCGGCGCCGACATGAAATATGGAATATCTGGAGTTCTATACTTCCAATAATAATGGGACCATATTTTTAGTGCCAGGGCCTGCCAAGGAACAATACGCATCTTTTTCCATAGCTGTATGCCCCTCCCGGGAGCTGTGGCGCAAAAGTATCAGAATAACAGACCGCAGCTACGTCATGTGTAGTCTCTACAGAAAGATAAATTCATAATGGAAAATATGGTATCACTTTCGGGCTTCTGCGATCAACCGGCAAGAAATTATTGCAGAAATCAGATATTCCAATAAAAGTATGAAGGCTGGAGCCCAGCCCACGTGAGGTCATCACCGGGTGGGTGTGGCCAGGTCTCTCCCTTCGGCATAAAAGACACAGCCAAAGGGGGGGTCAGTGTTCATTGCCTGGGGGTATAGAGACTATAAGCAAAGGATCACTCTCGAAAATGGTCAAATTGGAGCGACCCCCCCTCCAGCTATACTGAGTCGTCTCTGCGAAATTTATAGTAAGTTTCTTCTTTAATATTGTTTTATTTGTGTAACTGTATATTCTGTACTGCATTGTCCCCTTTTGTAAAATCTTTGTATATTTTTCCTAAACACTGCCTTCCTTTTGGATAAAATATAAAATGTAATAGTTCTGTTTCTTTTATCCTGTAATCGTTCCCTCCCCCGAAGCCATATACGCTACCAGAAATCAGTCGTCCGATCAGGCCTATATTATATTTCAAACTGGGTCAGTGGTGGTAGCGAATAATATTAATTGGGCTATCGTGAAGCTGGCAGTAACCGTACGGGGGCGTATACACATATTCCATGCGCTTGAATCCGGAGGTGTATACGCTCACTGGTCGCTTGCAGATAGCTACGTAGAGAGTAATCGGGATCGTGTGCGCGTGAATCCCTGTTCAATCCTGACAGAGCAACGACAGGCATATTGTGTGATCTACCCGGTCTCGTGGCTGTCCGTTCCCTGACAAATTGGTGGCAGCGGTGGGATATTACAGAGCATCAGTGGCTGGATTGAGCAATCATTCCTGTCACTGAAAACTTGCACGGTTCTTGCGAGAATTCTGTGCAGAGTTTTAAGAAATCAAGCTCAGTGTTTTAATATTTTTTTATCTGGGATATTACTGTACGTGCAGCAGTTGCATCCCCTCCCTTCTCTTGTTTTTCTGTCCTAATTTTTATTTGGCAATGATGGCTACGCATGGAGAGCCCTGGTATCACCAGCAGGTGAAGGCCACTCTCACTGCCCTCTGTGAGCACTGCGACTGATTGACCTCATGGGTAAAAACAAGGCACAACTGATTGCTGAACTGTTGCAAGGTGCCGCGGAGCCAGTCCTACAGCAGAGCCCTGATGATGAGACGGCCAGCCAAAGCCCGGATGGCTCTGCCGCAGTGGTCCCACCTGTGATTGCCAGCCATACTCTCAACCAGGGTAGTGTGGACCCCCACCTGCAGATGGCCTTGGAGCAGCTCACAGCAGACGATTGTGGCGACTGCAGCTGAGCCTGAAATTCCGAGAGGCTGAGAGAGCTGAGCGACAGGCCCAAGCTGACCGAGAGACTGCTGAGCAAAAGGCCCAAGCTGCCCGAGAGACTGCTGAGCGACCGGCCCAAGCTGACCGAGAGACTGCTGAGCGACAGGCCCAAGCTGACCGAGAGGCTGCTGAGCAAAAGGCCCAAGCTGACCGAGAGGCTGCTGAGCAAAAGGCCCAAGCTGACCGAGAGGCTGCTGAGTGAGAGGCTGAGAGAGCCGAGCGACAGGCCCAAGCTGACCGAGAGGCTGCTGAGCAAAAGGCCCAAGCTGACCGAGAGGCTGCTGAGCAAAAGGCCCAAGCTGACCGAGAGGCTGCTGAGCGAAAGGCCCAAGCTGACCGAGAGGCTGCTGAGTGAGAGGCTGAGAGAGCCGAGCGACAGGCCCAATACGAGCGTCTGTACCAGCTGGAGCTAGCCCGGATTCAGAAGGAGCCATCCACCCTGCAGATCCGTGAGTCCAACAGCTTTAAACCCCGTCCTGAGCATTTTCCTGTGATGGAAAAGGATGGGGACTTGGACATATTTCTGCGGGCATTTGAAAAAGCCTGCAGACAGTACCAGCTGCCTGAAGACCAGTGGGCCAGATATCTAACTCCAGGGTTCAGAGGAAAAGCTCTGGAAGTGTTTGCTTATCTCCCTTGAGACCAAGATAGAGACTATGAGGCCGTCAAGCAGACCCTGATAAAAAAGTGGCCGGTAATAGCTGCCCGATAGCTAGCACGGCCCCCCAGGTAGCCATGAGGGATGGAAGGATAGACCCCACAACCAGGCAAGGTAAAAGAAAGGTGTGTCCCCCTGTCTGTCAGGAGTATGGGAGGAGGGTATACATAACTTGTCAGAGGTGTGGGGAAAACGTATCCCGAACCGGTCAGGATGATTGGAAAGCTGGATCCCCAGTCAGTTAGAGTGGTGGGCGAGTTGAGTCCACGGCTTGTCAGATCAGCAGGAAGGGTGGGCCACGAGGTAGGCTTAAGGGGCGATCGGTAAATCGGCCCCTACGCTACCTCAAAGAGGGGGAGATGTCATAAAAATATTAAGAAAATATTGAGAATTTCTCCCTCCCAGACCACTTTTCATCCCCCCTCTGCTATAGTATTTGTCAAAAGAGAAGAGCTGACACTTTGGCCAGTGGCGTCTATGCAAATTAACACATGCAGGAGAAATAGCTTGTAGACAAATGCTAGCACAAAGGGTGCAACTAAACCCATTTAGCATGAAGTGTGTTTTCCAGTGTCACAGGTTTGTGATAAATTTACACGTAGCCGAGGAAGATTTAGTTCCTGGCTTCAAAAGAATTCAACAGAGATCTGCAGTCTGTAGTGCCGGCGTCCCTGCCCTCTGCTAGGCAGGGACGCTGTTCCCCTCACCGCTCTGCTCCGTGCCCGGCGTCCCTCTCCCGCTCTGCTGGCAGCGCGCGCTCCTTCCCGGCCACTGTGCTTAGGGCGTGCGCGCGCGCCCTCCCTCCCTCTTAAAGGGGCCGCGCGCGCCGTCCTAAGGAGTCCCCGGCCAATGGCCAGAGGACTTTACCATATATAAGGCACCTCCTCCAAAATGGAGGTGCCCGAGCAATGTTGTTGCACCGTTCTACTCTGCTTCAGCCCTCAGGTCCCGTTGCCAGTTACCTGCCAGTTACCTGCCAGTTACCTGCCAGATTCCTGCCAGCTTGCTGTCCTAATCCTGCCTGATTTCCTGTTACCTGCCTGCCTGCCTGAGGTCCGACGGTCTGACTTATAACTCCGGTCAGTCTGTCTAAGGACCAACTTGCCCGCTCACCTGGGAGCGCACATCAGCTACCTGCCTGCTTGCCTGAGGTCCGACGGTCTGCCTTACAACTCCGGTCAGTCTGTCTATGGACCAGCTTGCCCGCTCACCTGGGAGCGCTTCTCCGCTACCTGCCTGCTTGCCTGCCCGGAGGCTCCGCTGTCACGTGCTGTGACCACCAGCTATTCCAGACTCTTGCCCGCTCACCTGGGAGCGCTTCTCCGCTACCTGCCTGCTTGCCTACCTGGAGGCTCCGCCGTCACGTGCTGTGACCACCTGCTATTCCAGAGACTCTCGCTTGCTCACCTGGGAGCACACATCCTCCATCTGCCTTGCTAGCCTACCTGGAGGTTCAGCCATCACAGGTCGTACCTACCCCTTACCTAGAGACTGCCCCGGTCACTTGCCGTGACCTCCAGCCCGCTCTTCCAGAGACTGCCCCGGTCACTTGCCGTGACCTCCAGCCCGTTCTTCCAGAGACTGCCCTGATCACTTGCCGTGACCTCCTGCCCGTACACCCAGAGACTGTCCCGGTCACCTGCTGTGACTGCCTGCCTGGTCGCCACCCGCTCCCTTACAAGGACCGCTCCCTTGTATAGTAGCCCAGAGGTTCCGCCTCCCAGACCCGTTACAGTTTGCTCGGGCCATGGAACCCGGTGGCACCCAAGCTCCCTCGCTCTCGGACCTGTGTCATGAACTGTCCCGTCAAAGGTCCCAACAGGAGTCCATCCTGGGTCACCTGCGGAATGTCAATACTCGCCTGGACACTCTGACTGTTCCACCAACAACCTCCGCCAGTGCCATGTCTCGCAATCCGGCAGCTCCGCTGTCCACTAACACCATGATATCCTACCCCGGACCTCGGCTTTCTGCACCTCCTCGCTTCGGAGGCGACTCAGCCCAGGCTCGGGGCTTCATAAATCAGTGCACCCTGCACTTTGAACTATTGTCCCACCAGTTTAACTCCGACCGAGCCAAAATTGCATTCATCATGTCCCATCTCACCGGGGAGGCCCTGGCCTGGCTAAATCCTCTATGGGAGAGAGGAGACCCCCTGGTGTCCAACTTGCCTGCTTTTCTCACGGCTTTCCGGAAAGTCTTAGACGAACCCGGACGGAAGACCTCATCCGCATCATCGCTGCTACGCCTCCGTCAGGAAAGTCTCACCGTGGGCCAATATGCCATACGGTTCCGTACCCTTGCCTCGGAGCTGGCCTGGGATAACGACGCTCTGGTTTCCGTCTTCTGGGAGGGTCTGTCCGGCCGTATTAAAGATGAACTTGCCGGTCGGGACATTCCTACCACTCTCGATGACTTAATAACTCTTGCCACCCGGATTGACCTACGGTTCCAGGAGCGTGCCAGAGAGGTCACCCGTGAGAGGAGGTTACCACGTCTAGCTCCTACTTTTCAGAAACCCGTCACTCCTTCTGTCTCTAACCAGGTACACCCTCCTGAGCCTATGCAGGTCGACCAGACCAAGATGGTCAAGACCCGTCAGGACTTACCCCGTGCCGAGGGGACCTGCTTCTACTGTGGCAGTAAGGAGCACCGGATCCGTGCCTGCCCGGAGAGGTCGGGAAACGCCTGTGTCTAGGTTCGCTCAGAGAGGTCCACCTAGACAAGAATAAATCCTCTCCATCCCTGCTGTTGTCAGTTTCAATCGTCTACGGGGAGAACCGTTATTTCGAACTAGCCCAACTGGACTCTGGAGCAGCCGGGAATCTTATTTCACAGTCCCTGGTAGAGAAATACCGCATCCCCACCAAACCTCTGGCTGTACCCTTGTCTGTTGCTGCCGTGGATGGGGGGCTCTTACCACGCCCCATCCAACTCATCACCGAATCCATTACTCTGCAGGTGGGAATGCTGCATTCTGAAAGTATCTCCTTCCATGTTCTGCCTGGACTCTCTCACGCCCTCTTGCTAGGCCTACCTTGGCTCCAGAAACATGCACCCGTTCTTGACTGGCAGACCGGAGAAGTCCTTCGCTGGGGACAGGGCTGCCATAAGACCTGTCTGGTTCCCGTTCATCCCGTCCGTCCTTCTCCTACCCCAGCTAATCTACCTGGACTTCCGATTCCTTATTGGTCTTATGCTGATGTCTTTAATAAAAAGGAGGCAGAGACACTACCCCCTCATAGACCATACGACTGCCCTATCGACCTGTTACCTGGTACTTCTCCTCCCCGTGGGCGTATTTATCCATTATCCGCTGCTGAGACCCGGTCGATGTCCGAATATATTGAGGAGAATCTGGCCAGGGGATTCATCCGGAAATCTACCTCCCCGGCGGGAGCAGGCTTCTTTTTCGTCAAAAAGAAGAACGGCTCTCTCCGTCCCTGTATAGACTATAGAGGCCTTAACCAGATCACGGTGAAGAATAAGTACCCCCTTCCGCTCATTCTGGAGTTATTTGATCGTCTGAGGGGGGCTAGAATCTTCACCAAACTGGACCTCCGTGGGGCGTACAACCTGGTTCGTATCCGTCAGGGGGATGAATGGAAGACGGCATTCAACACCCGGGACGGCCACTATGAATATCTGGTAATGCCATTTGGCCTCTGTAACGCTCCTGCCGTCTTTCAAGAGTTGGTCAATGACATCTTCCGGGATCTTCTCTACTCCTGCGTAGTGGTGTACCTGGACGACATCTTGGTCTTCTCTCCGGATCTCCAGACTCACCGGAGGGATGTTCGTCAGGTCCTGCTCAGGCTCAGGCAGAACCATCTCTACGCTAAATATGAGAAGTGCCTCTTTGAGCAGACCTCGCTTCCGTTTCTGGGCTACATTATCTCTCAGACCGGCCTACAAATGGATCCTGAGAAACTGTCTGCCATCGAGAAATGGCCCCGACCAGAGGGGTTGAAGGCTATTCAACGGTTTCTGGGCTTCGCCAACTATTACCGCCTCTTCATCCCGCACTTCTCTTCCCGGACTGCCCCAATTTCCGCGCTCACCCGTAAGGGTACTAATCCCAAAGAGTGGCCGCCCGAAGCAGAGGAGGCCTTTCTTTCCCTAAAACAGGCCTTCTCTTCCGCCCCGGTGCTGCATCGCCCGGACGGCAACAAGCAGTTCTTCCTGGAAGTTGACGCCTCCTCCTCTGGAGCCGGAGCGGTACTTACTCAAAAATCATCTTCCGGGAGAATGGTAACTTGTGGCTTCTTCTCCAAACTCTTCTCCTCTTCTGAGCGCAACTATTCCATAGGAGACCGAGAGTTATTGGCCATCAAGCTGGCGTTGGAGGAGTGGCGTTACCTACTCGAGGGGGCTCTTCATCCGGTAATAATTTACACTGACCACAAGAACTTGGCTTACCTCCAGCATGCCCAAAGACTTAACCCGCACCAAGCCCGGTGGTCCTTGTTTTTTGCTCGCTTTGATTTTGTTCTTCATTTTCGCCCGGCTGACAAAAACGTCAAAGCAGACGCCTTGTCCCGATCCTTTCTGGTGTCCGATCTCGAGGAAGAACCTAAACATATCATCGATCCCGCCAGAGTAATGCAGGTGGCTCCCGTGAGTCTAAATCGTCTCCCTCCCGGTAAGACGTTTGTTTCAGTACCTGATCGGGAGAAGATCCTACACTGGGGCCATTCATCTAAACTAGCTGGCCACGCCGGTCAGAAAAAGACCCTCCAGCTTATTGCCCGGCACTATTGGTGGCCTACCCTGCACAAGGACATAATAGACTTTGTTTCTGCCTGTGTGTCCTGCGCCCGCAACAAAGTCCCGAGACATCTGCCAGCCGGACGCCTCCTTCCGCTTCCTGTACCTGCTGCCCCCTGGCAGCATATAGCAATGGACTTTATAACAGATCTTCCCGTCTCTGCCGGTTGTACGGTCATTTGGGTGGTCGCTGACCGCTTTTCCAAGATGGCTCACTTTATTCCCCTGCCAGGCCTTCCGTCTGCACCCGAGCTGGCTAAAGACTTTATCCGCCACATCTTCCGTCTTCATGGCCTGCCCCTCCACATCGTGTCGGATCGTGGGGTACAGTTCACCTCACGTTTCTGGAGAGCCACTTGTAAACTACTAGACGTCACCCTGGACTTCTCTTCCGCTTACCACCCACAGTCCAATGGTCAAGTGGAGCGGATCAATCAGAACCTGACCAGTTACCTCCGGCACTTCGTTAATGCCCACCATTCTGACTGGGTGGATCTCCTACCATGGGCCGAGTTCTCTTATAATAATCACGAGAGCGAATCCTCCTCCAAATCCCCGTTTTTTGTAGTCTTTGGTCAGCATCCTCGGATTCCTTTTCCTGTCTCCACCTCTGTGGACAACCCGGCTGCGGAATCTCTCGTTAGCAAATTTTCCTCCATATGGGAGAGTACCCGGTCCGCACTCCTTCTGTCATCCGAGCGTATGAAAAGACACGCTGACAAAAAACGCCTGGATCCTCCACAATTTCGTCCAGGAGATAAAGTCTGGCTCTCATCTAAATATGTTCGACTCAAGATACCTTCTTACAAGTTAGGGCCTCGGTTCATCGGTCCTCTGGAGGTCATCAGTCAGATCAACCCGGTGGCCTATAAATTGAAACTCCCGGCCAACTTACGGATCCCTAACTCCTTCCATGTATCTCTCCTCAAACCCGTGGTGCTTAACTCTTTTTCCAAGTCTACAGGTACGCCTCCTGCTCCGGTTTCTGCTGAGGACGAGTTTGAGGTAGAGAACATTCTTGCCACCAAAAGGGTAAGAGGAAAGACCTTTTTTCTGGTAGATTGGAAGGGGTTTGGTCCTGAGGAGAGAACGTGGGAGCCCCGGGAGAACATCCATGCCCCTCTCATCCTAGCTAAATTTCTATCTGGCCTGAAAGGGGGGGGGCCTAAAGGGGGGGGTACTATAGTGCCGGCGTCCCTGCCCTCTGCTAGACAGGGACGCTGTTCCCCTCACCGCTCTGCTCCGTGCCCGGCGTCCCTCTCCCGCTCTGCTGGCAGCGCGCGCTCCTTCCCGGCCACTGTGCTTAGGGCGCGCGCGCGCGCCCTCCCTCCCTCTTAAAGGGGCCGCGCGCGCCGTCCTAAGGAGTCCCCGGCCAATGGCCGGAGGACTTTACCATATATAAGGCACCTCCTCCAAAATGGAGGTGCCCGAGCAATGTTGTTGCACCGTTCTACTCTGCTTCAGCCCTCAGGTCCCGTTGCCAGTTACCTGCCAGTTACCTGCCAGATTCCTGCCAGCTTGCTGTCCTAATCCTGCCTGATTTCCTGTTACCTGCCTGCCTGCCTGAGGTCCGACGGTCTGCCTTACAACTCCGGTCAGTCTGTCTAAGGACCAACTTGCCCGCTCACCTGGGAGCGCACATCAGCTACCTGCCTGCTTGCCTGAGGTCCGACGGTCTGCCTTACAACTCCGGTCAGTCTGTCTATGGACCAGCTTGCCCGCTCACCTGGGAGCGCTTCTCCGCTACCTGCCTGCTTGCCTGCCCGGAGGCTCCGCTGTCACGTGCTGTGACCACCAGCTATTCCAGACTCTTGCCCGCTCACCTGGGAGCGCTTCTCCGCTACCTGCCTGCTTGCCTACCTGGAGGCTCCGCCGTCACGTGCTGTGACCACCTGCTATTCCAGAGACTCTCGCTTGCTCACCTGGGAGCACACATCCTCCATCTGCCTTGCTAGCCTACCTGGAGGTTCAGCCATCACAGGTCGTACCTACCCCTTACCTAGAGACTGCCCCGGTCACTTGCCGTGACCTCCAGCCCGTTCTTCCAGAGACTGCCCTGGTCACTTGCCGTGACCTCCAACCCGTTCTTCCAGAGACTGCCCTGATCACTTGCCGTGACCTCCTGCCCGTACACCCAGAGACTGTCCCGGTCACCTGCTGTGACTGCCTGCCTGGTCGCCACCCGCTCCCTTACAAGGACCGCTCCCTTGTATAGTAGCCCAGAGGTTCCGCCTCCCAGACCCGTTACACAGTCGGGCTGGCGCCGACACAAAATATGGAATATCTGGAGTTCTATACTTCCGATAATTATGGGACCCATATTTTAGTGCCAGGGTCTGCCAAGGAACAATACGCATCTTTTTCCGTAGCTGTATGAACCTCCAGGGAGCTGTGGTGCAAAAGTATCAGAATAACAGACCGCAGCTACGCCATATGTAGTCTCTACAGAAAGGTAAGTTCATAATGGAAAATATGGTATAACTTTCGGGCTTCTGCAATCAACCAGCAAGAAATTATCGCAGAAACCAGATATTCTAATAAAAATATGAAGGCTGGAGCCCAGCCCACGTGAGGTCATCACCAGGGTGGGTGTGGCCAGGTCTCTCCCTTTGGCATAGAAGACACAGCCGAAGGGGGGGTCAGTGTTCATTGCCCGGGGGGTATAGAGACTATAAGCAAAGGATCACGGTTGATAACGGTCAACTTGGGGCGCCCCCTTTAAGCTATACTGAGTCGTCTCTGCGAAATTTATAGTAAGTTTCTTCTTTAATACTGTTTTATTTGTGTAACTGTATATTCTGTACTGCATTGTCCCCTTTGGTAAAATCTTTGTATATTTTTCCTAAACACTGCCTTCCTTTTGAATTAGATATAAAATTTAATAGTTCTGTTTCTTTTGTTCTGTAATCATTCCCTCCCCCGAAGTCATATGAAAAGCAATGTCTAAAGCATTCCAAATGTTATGTTATCATATGTGTCATGTTCGAGATCTGTGTTCTGCTGCTGTGATACCGCAATTTCCTCCGGGATAAATAAAGTATATCTTATCTTATCTTATCTTATATATACGCTACCAGAAAGCAGGCGTCCGACCAGGCCTGTATTATATTTCAAACTGGGTCGGTGGTGGCAGCGAATAATATTAATTGGGCTATCGTGAAGCTGGCAGTAACCGTACTGGGGCGTATACACATATTCCATGCTTTGGAATCCGAAGGTGTATATGCCATATGCTCACTGGTCGCTTGTCGATACCTACTTAGTGAGTAATTGGGATCGTGTGCGTGTGAATCCCTGCTCAATCCTGACAGATCGACGACAGCCGTGGGATATTGTGTGATCTCCCCGGTGTCGTCGCTGTCCATTCGCTGACATCTATCTATCTATCTATCTATCTATCTATCTATCTATCTATCTATTTATCTATCTATCTATATATCTATCTATCACTAGAATACTTAATTTATATGTACATTGTATGGGCACATCTGCAGCACAGTTGCCTTTGGATCTTGTTTCTTGTTTGTCTGTCATCTTTGCACTCCTAATACACGAAGTGCTAAAGGGAAAGGTTTCATTGTCGATCAATCAAATTACAATATATTGCAATATAGAACCAGCCAGCAAAAAAATGCAAGTTCAAATCTTCAAGGGAGATAGATAACTGTCAAAAATAGTTTAAAGTTTTTAAAAATTCAAAAAGAAATAAAATGAAAAAGGTTTCAAAGATGTTCTCCTATTTGTTAAATAAAATAATCTAAGTAAGAAAACCTTAAAAGCAAACGTGCGAGACATTGCAACATCAGAAAGTATGAAGACATAAAATAAGACATCACCTATCCTGAAAACAGTGAAAAATGAATAAAGATGTCAGAATTGCTGTTTTTTGAACACTTCGACTTACATAAAAACTGTGATAGAAATGTATTATGTTGTCGTAAACTTATTTTTTATTTCTATAAATAATAATAACAGAATAAAAATATCAAATTCTATATATAATTATTTAAAATATAAAAATAATATAACTGTGGTATTTCGCTAATGAACAACGTTGAGGAGGGGACTGAGGGCATCTTGCTATAGGAGACAAAGTGACATCACTACTCTCCTCTTATAAGTGTTATTACACAGTAGTGACATCACCGCTCCCCAGATATCAGTTATATTATACAGGAGGTGACATCACCGCTCTCCAGATATCAGTTATATTATACAGCAGTGACATCACCGCTCCCCAGATATCAGTTATATTATACAGTAGTGACATCACCGCTCCCCAGATATCAGTTATATTATACAGGAGGTGACATCACCGCTCTCCAGATATCAGTTATATTATACAGCAGTGACATCACCGCTCCCCAGATATCAGTTATATTATACAGTAGTGACATCACCGCTCCCCAGATATCAGTTATATTATACAGGAGGTGACATCACCCCTCCCCAGATATCAGTTATATTATACAGCAGTGACATCACCACTCCCCAGATATCAGTTATACTGCAGTGACATCACCGCTCTCCAGATATCAGTTATATTATACAGCAGTGACATCACCGCTCTCCAGATATCAGTTATATTATACAGCAGTGACATCACCGCTCCCCAGATATCAGTTATATTACACAGTAGTGACATCACCGCTCCCCAGATATCAGTTATATTATACAGGAGGTGACATCACCGCTCTCCAGATATCAGTTATATTATACAGCAGTGACATCACCGCTCCCCAGATATCAGTTATATTATACAGTAGTGACATCACCGCTCCCCAGATATCAGTCATATTATACAGGAGGTGACATCACCGCTCTCCAGATATCAGTTATATTATACAGCAGTGACATCACCGCTCCCCAGATATCAGTTATATTATACAGTAGTGACATCACCGCTCCCCAGATATCAGTTATATTATACAGGAGGTGACATCACCCCTCCCCAGATATCAGTTATATTATACAGCAGTGACATCACCACTCCCCAGATATCAGTTATACTGCAGTGACATCACCGCTCTCCAGATATCAGTTATATTATACAGCAGTGACATCACCGCTCTCCAGATATCAGTTATATTATACAGCAGTGACATCACCGCTCCCCAGATATCAGTTATATTACACAGTAGTGACATCACCGCTCCCCAGATATCAGTTATATTATACAGGAGGTGACATCACCGCTCTCCAGATATCAGTTATATTATACAGCAGTGACATCACCGCTCCCCAGATATCAGTTATATTATACAGCAGTGACATCACCGCTCTCCAGATATCAGTTATATTATACAGCAGTGACATCACCGCTCTCCAGATATCAGTTATATTATACAGCAGTGACATCACCGCTCTCCAGATATCAGTTACATTATACAGCAGTGACATCACCACTCCCCAGATATCAGTTATATTATACAGCAGTGACATCACCGCTCTCTAGATATCAGTTATATTATACAGCAGTGACATCACCGCTCTCCAGATATCAGTTATATTATACAGCAGTGACATCACAGCTCTCCAGATATCAGTTATATTATACAGGAGGTGACATCACCGCTCTCCAGATATCAGTCATATTATACAGCAGTGACATCACCTCTCTCCAGATATCAGTTATATTATACAGCATTGACATCACCGATCTCCAGATATCAGTAATATTATACAGCAGTGACATCACCGCTCTCCAGATATCAGTTATATTATACAGGAGGTGACATCACCGCTCTCCAGATATCAGTTATATTATACAGCAGTGACATCACAGCTCTCCAGATATCAGTTATATTATACAGGAGGTGACATCACCGCTCTCCAGATATCAGTTATATTATACAGCAGTGACATCACCGCTGCCCAGATATCAGTTATATTATACAGCAGTGACATCACCACTCCACAGATATCAGTTATACTGCAGTGACATCACCGCTCTTCAGATATCAGTTATATTATACAGCAGTGACATCACCGCTCTCCAGATATCAGTTATATTATATAGCAGAGACATCACCGCTCTCCAGATATCAGTTATATTATACAGCAGTGACATCACTGCTCTCCAGATATCAGTTATATTATACAGCAGTGACATCACCGCTCTCCAGATATCAGTTATATTATAGAGCAGTGACATCACCGCTCTCCAGATATCAGTTATATTATACAGCAGTGACATCACCGCTCTCCAGATATCAGTTATATTATACAGCAGTGACATCACCGCTCTCCAGATATCAGTTATATTATACAGCAGTGACATCACCGCTCCTGAGATATCAATTATATATTATACAGCAGTGACATCACCGCTCTCCAGATATCAGTTATATTATACAGCAGTGACATCACTGCTCTCCAGATATCAGTTATATTATACAGCAGTGACATCACCGCTCTCTGGATATCAGTTATATTATACAGCAGTGACATCACCGCTCTCCAGATATCAGTTATATTATACAGCAGTGACATCACCGCTCTCCAGATATCAGTAATATTATACAGCAGTGACATCACCGCTCTCCAGATATCAGCTATATTATACAGCAGTGACATCACCACTCCCCAGATATCAGTTCTATTATACAGAGGTGACATCACCGCTCTCCAGATATCAGTTATATTATACAGGAGGTGACATCACCACTCCCCAGATATCAGTTATATTATACAGCAGTGACATCACCACTCCCCAGATATCAGTGATAATATACAGCAGTGACATCACCGCTCTCCAGATATCAGTTATATTATACAGCAGTGACATCACCGCTCTCCAGATATCAGTTATATTATACAGCAGTGACATCACCGCTCTCCAGATATCAGTTATATTATACAGGAGGTGACATCACCGCTCCCCAGATATCAGTTATATTATATAGCAGCGACATCACCGCTCTCCAGATATCAGTTATATTATACAGCAGTGACATCACCACTCCCCAGATATCAGTTATACTGCAGTGACATCACCGCTCTCCAGATATCAGTTATATTATACAGCAGTGACATCACTGCTCTCCAGATATCAGTTGTATTATACAGCAGTGACATCACCGCTCTCCAGATATCAGTTATATTATACAGCAGTGACATCACCGCTCTCCAGATATCAGTTATATTATACAGCAGTGACATCACCGCTCTCCAGATATCAATTATATTATACAGCAGTGACATCACCGTTCTCCAGATACCAGTTATATTATACAGCAGAGACATCACCGCTCTCCAGATATCAGTTATATTATACAGCAGTGACATCACTGCTCTCCAGATATCAGTTATATTATACAGCAGTGACATCACCGCTCCTCAGATATCAGTTATATTATACAGCAGTGACATCACCGCTCTCCAGATATCAGTTATATTATACAGCAGTGACATCACCGCTCTGCAGATATCAGTTATTATACAGCAGTGACATCACCGCTCTCCAGATATCAGTTATTATACCGTAGTGACATCACCGCTCTCCAGATATCAGTTATATTATACAGCAGTGACATCACCGCTCTCCAGATATCAGTTATTATACAGCAGTGACATCACCGCTCTCCAGATATCAGTTATTATACCGTAGTGACATCACCGCTCTCCAGATATCAGTTATATTATACAGCGGTGACATCACCGCTCTCCAGATATCAGTTATATTATACAGCAGTGACATCACCGCTCTCCAGATATCAGTTATTATACAGCAGTGACATCACCGCTCTCCAGATATCAGTTATTATACCGTAGTGACATCACCGCTCTCCAGATATCAGTTATATTATACAGCGGTGACATCACCGCTCTCCAGATATCAGTTATATTATACAGCAGTGACATCACCGCTCTCCAGATATCAGTTATATTATACAGCAGTGACATCACCGCTCTCCAGATATCAGTTATATTACACATTAGTGACATCACCGCTCCCCAGATATCAGTTATATTACACAGTAGTGACATCACCGCTCCCCAGATATCAGTTATATTATACAGCAGTGACATCACCGCTCTCCAGATATCAGTCATATTATACAGCAGTGACATCACCGCTCCTCAGATATCAGTTATATTATACAGCGGTGACATCACCGCTCTCTAGATATCAGTTATATTATACAGCAGTGACATCACCGCTCTCCAGATTTCAGTTATTATACCGTAGTGACATCACCGCTTCCCAGATATCAGTTATATTATACAGCAGTGACATCACCACTCCCCAGATATCAATTATATTATACAGCAGTGACATCACCGCTCTCCAGATAACAGTTATATTATACAGCAGTGACATCACCACTCTCCAGATATCAGTTATATTATACAACAGTGACATCACTGCTCTCCAGATATCAGTTATACTGCAGTGACATCACCGCTCTCCAGATATCAGTTATATTATACATGAGGTGACATCACCGCTCCCCAGATATCAGTTATATTATACAGCAGTGACATCACCACTCTCCAGATAACAGTTATATTATACAGCAGTGACATCACCACTCTCCAGATATCAGTTATATTATACAACAGTGACATCACCGCTCTCCAGATATCAATTATATTATACAGCAGTGACATCACCGCTCTCCAGATAACAGTTATATTATGCAGCAGTGACATCACCACTCTCCAGTTATCAGTTATATTATACAACAGTGACATCACTGCTCTCCAGATATCAGTTATATTATACATGAGGTGACATCACCGCTCTCCAGATATCAGTTATATTATAGAGCAGTGACATCACCGTTCTGCAGATATCAATTATATTATACAGCAGTGACATCACCGCTCTCCAGATATCAGTTATATTATACAGCAGTGACATCACCGCTCTCCAGATATCAGTAATATTAGACAGCAGTGACATCACCGCTCCCCAGATATCAGTAATATTATACAGCAGTGACATCACCGCTCTCCAGATATCAGTTATATTATACAGCAGTGACATCACCTCTCTCCAGATATCAGTTATATTATACAGAGGTGACATCACCGCTCTCCAGATATCAGTAATATTATACAGCAGTGACATCACCACTCCCCAGATATCAGTTATATTATACAGAGGTGACATCATCGCTCTCCAGATATCAGTAATATTATACAGCAGTGACATCACTGCTCTCCAGATATCAGTTATATTATACAGCAGTGACATCACCGCTCCTCAGATATCAGTTATATTATACAGCGGTGACATCACCGCTCTCCAGATATCAGTTATATTATACAGCAGTGACATCACCGCTCTCCAGATATCAATTATATTATACAGCAGTGACATCACCGCTCTCCAGATATCAATTATATTATACAGCAGAGACATCACCGCTCTCCAGATATCAGTTATATTATACAGCAGTGACATCACTGCTCTCCAGATATCAGTTATATAATACAGCAGTGACATCACCGCTCCTCAGATATCAGTTATATTATACAGCGGTGACATCACCACTCTCCAGATATCAGTTATTATACAGCAGTGACATCACCGCTCTCCAGATATCAGTTATTATACCGTAGTGACATCAACGCTCTCCAGATATCAGTTATATTATACAGCGGTAACATCACCGCTCTCCAGATATCAGTTATATTATACAGCAGTGACATCACCGCTCTCCAGATATCAGTTATATTATACAGCAGTGACATCACCGCTCTCCAGATATCAGTTATATTACAAATTAGTGACATCACCGCTCCCCAGATATCAGTTATATTACACAGTAGTGACATCACCGCTCCCCAGATATCAGTTATATTATACAGCAGTGACATCACCGCTCTCCAGATATCAGTCATATTATACAGCAGTGACATCACCGCTCCTCAGATATCAGTTATATTATACAGCGGTGACATCACCGCTCTCTAGATATCAGTTATATTATACAGCAGTGACATCACCGCTCTCCAGATTTCAGTTATTATACCGTAGTGACATCACCGCTTCCCAGATATCAGTTATATTATACAGCAGTGACATCACCACTCCCCAGATATCAATTATATTATACAGCAGTGACATCACCGCTCTCCAGATAACAGTTATATTATACAGCAGTGACATCACCACTCTCCAGATATCAGTTATATTATACAACAGTGACATCACTGCTCTCCAGATATCAGTTATACTGCAGTGACATCACCGCTCTCCAGATATCAGTTATATTATACATGAGGTGACATCACCGCTCCCCAGATATCAGTTATATTATACAGCAGTGACATCACCACTCTCCAGATAACAGTTATATTATACAGCAGTGACATCACCACTCTCCAGATATCAGTTATATTATACATGAGGTGACATCACCGCTCCCCAGATATCAGTTATATTATACAGCAGTGACATCACCGCTCTCCAGATATCAGTTATATTATACATGAGGTGACATCACCGCTCCCCAGATATCAGTTATATTATACAGCAGTGACATCACCACTCTCCAGATAACAGTTATATTATACAGCAGTGACATCACCGCTCCCCAGATATCAGTTATATTATACAGCAGTGACATCACCGCTTTCCAGATATCAATTATATTATACAGCAGTGACATCACCGCTCTCCAGATAACAGTTATATTATACAGCAGTGACATCACCACTCTCCAGATATCAGTTATATTATACAGCAGTGACATCACCGCTCTCCAGATATCAGTTATATTATACATGAGGTGACATCACCGCTCCCCAGATATCAGTTATATTATACAGCAGTGACATAACCACTCTCCAGATAACAGTTATATTATACAGCAGTGACATCACCGCTCCCCAGATATCAGTTATATTATACAGCAGTGACATCACCGCTCTCCAGATATCAATTATATTATACAGCAGTGACATCACCGCTCTCCAGATAACAGTTATATTATACAGCAGTGACATCACCGCTCTCCAGATAACAGTTATATTATACAGCAGTGACATCACCGCTCCCCAGATATCAGTTATATTATACAGCAGTGACATCACCGCTCTCCAGATATCAATTATATTATACAGCAGTGACATCACCGCTCTCCAGATATCAGGTATATTATACAGCAGTGACATCACTGCTCTCCAGATATCAGTTATATTATACATGAGGTGACATCACCGCTCTCCAGATATCAGTTATATTATAGAGCAGTGACATCACCGTTCTGCAGATATCAATTATATATTATACATGAGGTGACATCACCGCTCTCCAGATATCAGTTATATTATACAGCAGTGACATCACCGCTCTCCAGATATCAGTTATATTATACAGCAGTGACATCACCGCTCTCCAGATATCAGTTATATTATACAGAAGGTGACATCAACTCTCCTCAGATATCAGTTATATTAAACAGCAGAGACATCACCGCTCTCCAGATATCAGTTATATTATACAGCAGTGACATCACCGCTCTCCAGATATCAGTTATATTATACAGCAGTGACATCACCGCTCTCCAGATATCAGTAATATTATACAGCAGTGACATCACCACTCTCCAGATATCAGTTATATTATACAGCAGTGACATCACCGCTCCTCAGATATCAGTTATATTATACAGCAGTGACAATACCGCTCTCCAGATATCAGGTATATTATACAGGAGGTGACATCACCGCTCTCCAGATATCAGTTATATTATACAGCAGTGACATCACCGCTCTCCAGATATCAGTTATATTATACAGCAGTGACATCACCACTCCCCAGATATCAGTTATATTATACAGAGGTGACATCACCGCTCTCCAGATATCAGTTATATTATACAGCAGTGACATCACCACTCCTGAGATATCAGTTATATTATACAGCAGTGACATCACCGCTCTCCAGATATCAGTTATATTATACAGCAGTGACATTATCGCTCTCCAGATGTCAGTTATATTATACAGCGGTGACATCACCGCTCTCCAGATATCAGTTATATTATACAGCAGTGACATCACCGCTCTCCAGATATCAGTTATATTATACAGCAGTGACATCACCCCTCCCCAGATATCAGTTATATTATACAGCAGTGACATCACCGCTCTCCAGATATCAGTTATATTATACAGCAGTGACATCACTCCTCCCCAGATATCAGTTATATTATACAGCAGTGACATCACCGCTCTCCAGATATCAGTTATATTATACAGCAGTGACATCACCACTCCCCAGATATCAGTTACATTATACAGCGGTGACATCACCGCTCTCCAGATATCAGTTATCTTATACAGCAGTGACATCACCGCTCTCCAGATGTCAGTTATATTATACAGCAGTGACATCACCGCTCTCCAGATATCAGTTATATTATACTGCAGTGACATCACTGCTCCTGAGATATCAGTTATATTATACAGCAGTGACATCACCGCTCTCCAGATATCAGTTATATTATACAGCAGTGACATCATCGCTCTCCAGATATCAGTTATATTATACAGAAGTGACATCACCGCTCTCCAGATATCAGTTATATTATACAGCAGTGACATCACCACTCCTGAGATATCAGTTATATTATACAGCAGTGACATCACCGCTCTCCAGATATCAGTTATATTATACAGCAGTGACATTATCGCTCTCCAGATGTCAGTTATATTATACAGCGGTGACATCACTGCTCTCCAGATATCAGTTATATTATACAGCAGCGACATCACCGCTCCTCAGATATCAGTTATATTATACAGCGGTGCAATTACCGCTCTCTAGATATCAGGTATATTATACAGCAGTGATATCACCGCTCCCCAGATATCAGTTATATTATACAGGAGGTGACATCACCGCTCTCCAGATATCAGTTATATTATACAGCAGTGACATCACCGCTCTCCAAATATCAGTTATATTATACATGAGGTGACATCACCGCTCTCTAGATATCAGTTATATTATACAGCAGTGACATCACCGCTCTCCAGATATCAGTAATATTATACAGCAGTGACATCACCGCTCTCCAGATATCAGTAATATTATACAGCAGTGACATCACCGCTCTGCAGATATCAATTATATATTATACAGCAGTGACATCACCGCTCTCCAGATATCAGTTACATTATACAGCGATGACATCACCGCTCCCCAGATATCAGTTATATTATACATGAGGTGACATCACCGCTCTCTAGATATCAGTTATATTATACAGCAGTGACATCACCACTCCCCAGATATCAGTTATATTATACAGCAGTGACATCACCGCTCTCCAGATATCAGTAATATTATACAGCAGTGACATCACCGCTCTCCAGATATCAGTTATATTATACAGCAGTGACATCACCGCTCTCCAGATATCAGTTATATTATACAGCAGTGACATCACCGCTCTCCAGATATCAGTTATATTATACAGCAGTGACATCACCGCTCTCCAGATATCAGTTATATTATACAGCAGTGACATCACCGCTCTCCAGATATCAGTTATATTATACAGCAGTGACATCACCGCTCTCCAAATATCAGTTATATTATACATGAGGTGACATCACCGCTCTCTAGATATCAGTTATATTATACAGCAGTGACATCACCGCTCTCCAGATATCAGTTATATTATACAGCGGTGACATCACCGCTCTCCAGATATCAGTAATATTATACAGCAGAGACATCACCGCTCTCCAGATATCAGTTATATTATACAGCAGTGACATCACCGCTCTCCAGATATCAGTTATATTATACAGCAGTGACATCACCGCTCTCCAGATATCAGTTATATTACACAGCAGTGACATCACCGCTCTCCAGATATCAGTTATATTATACAGCAGTGACGTTACCGCTCTCCAGATATCAGTTATATTATACAGCAGAGACATCACCGCTCTCTAGATATCAGTTATATTATACAGCAGTGACATCACTGCTCTCCAGATATCAGTTATATTATACAGCGGTGACATCACCTCTCTCCAGATATCAGTAATATTATACAGCAGAGACATCACCGCTCTGCAGATATCAGTTATATTATACAGCAGTGACATCACCACTCTCCAGATATCAGTTATATTATACAGCAGTGACATCACCGCTCTCCAGATATCAGTTATATTATACAGCAGTGACATCACCGCTCTCCAGATATCAGTTATATTATACAGCAGCGACATCACCGCTCCTCAGATATCAGTTATATTATACAGCGGTGACATCACCGCTCTCTAGATATCAGGTATATTATACAGCAGTGACAACACCGCTCTCCAAATATCAGTTATATTATACATGAGGTGACATCACCGCTCTCTAGATATCAGTTATATTATACAGCAGTGACATCACTGCTCTCCAGATATCAGTTATATTATACAGCAGTGACATCACCGCTCCCCAGATATCAGTTATATTATACAGCAGTGACATCACCACTCTCCAGATATCAGTTATATTATACAGCAGTGACATCACCGCTCTCCAGATATCAGTAATATTATACAGCAGAGACATCACCTCTCTCCAGATATCAGTTATATTACACAGCAGTGACATCACCGCTCTCCAGATATCAGTTATATTATACAGGAGGTGACATCACCGCTCTCCAGATATCAGTTATATTATACAGCAGTGACATCACCGCTCTGCAGATATCAATTATACATTATACAGCAGTGACATCACCGCTCTCCAGATATCAGTTATATTATACAGCGATGACATCACCGCTCCCCAGATATCAGTTATATTATACATGAGGTGACATCACTGCTCTCTAGATATCAGTTATATTATACAGCAGTGACATCACCACTCCCCAGATATCAGTTATATTATACAGGAGGTGACATCACTGCTCTCCAGATATCAGTTATATTATACAGCAGTGACATCACCGCTCTCCAGATATCAGTTATATTATACAGGAGGTGACATCACCGCTCTCCAGATATCAGTTATATTATACAGCAGTGACATCACCGCTCTCCAGATATCAGTTATATTATACAGGAGGTGACATCACTGCTCTCCAGATATCAGTTATATTATACAGCAGTGACATCACCGCTCTCCAGATATCAGTTATATTATACAGAAGGTGACATCACCGCTCTCCAGATATCAGTTATATTATACAGCAGTGACATCACCGCTCTGCAGATATCAATTATATATTATACAGCAGTGACATCACCGCTCTCCAGATATCAGTTATATTATACAGCGATGACATCACCGCTCCCCAGATATCAGTTATTTTATACATGAGGTGACATCACCGCTCTCTAGATATCAGTTATATTATACAGCAGTGACATCACCGCTCTCCAGATATCAGTTATATTAGACAGCAGTGACATCACTGCTCTCCAGATATCAGTTATATTATACAGCAGTGACATCACCGCTCTCCAGATATCAGTTATATTATACAGCAGTGACATCACCGCTCTCCAGATATCAGTTATATTATACAGCAGTGACATCACCGCTCTCCAGATATCAGTTATATTATACAGCAGTGACATCACCGCTCTCCAGATATCAGTTATATTATACAGCAGTGACATCACCGCTCTCCAGATATCAGTTATATTATACATGAGGTGACATCACCGCTCTCTAGATATCAGTTATATTATACAGGAGTGACATCACCGCTCTCCAGATATCAGTTATATTATACAGCGGTGACATCACCGCTCTCCAGATATCAGTTATATTATACAGCAGTGACATCACCGCTCTGCAGATATCAATTATATATTATACAGCAGTGACATCACCGCTCTCCAGATATCAGTTATATTATACAGCGATGACATCACCGCTCCCCAGATATCAGTTATATTATACATGAGGTGACATCACCGCTCTCTAGATATCAGTTATATTATACAGCAGTGACATCACTGCTCTCCAGATATCAGTTATATTATACAGCAGTGACATCACCGCTCTCCAGATATCAGTTATATTATACAGCAGTGACATCACCGCTCTCCAGATATCAGTTATATTATACAGCAGTGACATCACCGCTCTCCAGATATCAGTTATATTATACAGCAGTGACATCACCGCTCTCCAGATATCAGTTATATTATACAGCAGTGACATCACCGCTCTCCAGATATCAGTTATATTATACATGAGGTGACATCACCGCTCTCTAGATATCAGTTATATTATACAGCAGTGACATCACCGCTCTCCAGATATCAGTTATATTATACAGCGGTGACATCACCGCTCTCCAGATATCAGTAATATTATACAGCAGAGACATCACCGCTCTCCAGATATCAGTTATATTATACAGCAGTGACATCACCGCTCTCCAGATATCAGTTATATTATACAGAAGTGACATCACCGCTCTCCAGATATCAGTTATATTATACAGCAGTGACATCACTGCTCTCCAGATATCAGTTATATTATACAGCAGTGACGTTACCGCTCTCCAGATATCAGTTATATTATACAGCAGAGACATCACCGCTCTCTAGATATCAGTTATATTATACAGCAGTGACATCACCGCTCTCCAGATATCAGTTATATTATACAGCGGTGACATCACCGCTCTCCAGATATCAGTAATATTATACAGCAGAGACATCACCGCTCTCCAGATATCAGTTATATTATACAGCAGTGACATCACCACTCTCCAGATATCAGTTATATTATACAGCAGTGACATCACCGCTCTCCAGATATCAGTTATATTATACAGCAGTGATATTATCGCTCTCCAGATGTCAGTTATATTATACAGCGGTGACATCACCGCTCTCCAGATATCAGTTATATTATACAGCAACGACATCACCGCTCCTCAGATATCAGTTATATTATACAGCGGTGACATCACCGCTCTCTAGATATCAGTTATATTATACAGCAGTGACATCACCGCTCCCCAGATATCAGTTATATTATACAGGAGGTGACATCACCACTCTCCAGATATCAGTTATATTATACAGCAGTGACATCACCGCTCTCCAAATATCAGTTATATTATACATGAGGTGACATCACCGCTCTCTAGATATCAGTTATATTATACAGCAGTGACATCACTGCTCTCCACATATCAATTATATATTATACAGCAGTGACATCACCGCTCTCCAGATATCAGTTATATTATACAGCGATGACATCACCGCTCCCCAGATATCAGTTATATTATACATGAGGTGACATCACCGCTCTCTAGATATCAGTTATATTATACAGCAGTGACATCACTGCTCTCCAGATATCAGTTATATTATACAGCAGTGACATCACCGCTCTCCAGATATCAGTTATATTATACAGCAGTGACATCACCGCTCTCCAGATATCAGTTATATTATACAGCAGTGACATCACCGCTCTCCAGATATCAGTTATATTATACAGCAGTGACATCACCGCTCTCCAGATATCAGTTATATTATACAGCAGTGACATCACCGCTCTCCAGATATCAGTTATATTATACATGAGGTGACATCACCGCTCTCTAGATATCAGTTATATTATACAGCAGTGACATCACCGCTCTCCAGATATCAGTTATATTATACAGCGGTGACATCACCGCTCTCCAGATATCAGTAATATTATACAGCAGAGACATCACCGCTCTCCAGATATCAGTTATATTATACAGCAGTGACATCACCGCTCTCCAGATATCAGTTATATTATACAGGAGGTGACATCACCGCTCTCCAGATATCAGTTATATTATACAGCAGTGACATCACCGCTCTCCAGATATCAGTTATATTATACAGGAGGTGACATCACTGCTCTCCAGATATCAGTTATATTATACAGCAGTGACATCACCGCTCTCCAGATATCAGTTATATTATACAGGAGGTGACATCACCGCTCTCCAGATATCAGTTATATTATACAGCAGTGACATCACCGCTCTCCAGATATCAGTTATATTATACAGGAGGTGACATCACTGCTCTCCAGATATCAGTTATATTATACAGCAGTGACATCACCGCTCTCCAGATATCAGTTATATTATACAGGAGGTGACATCACCGCTCTCCAGATATCAGTTATATTATACAGCAGTGACATCACCGCTCTGCAGATATCAATTATATATTATACAGCAGTGACATCACCGCTCTCCAGATATCAGTTATATTATACAGCGATGACATCACCGCTCCTCAGATATCAGTTATATTATACATGAGGTGACATCACCGCTCTCTAGATATCAGTTATATTATACAGCAGTGACATCACCGCTCTCCAGATATCAGTTATATTAGACAGCAGTGACATCACTGCTCTCCAGATATCAGTTATATTATACAGCAGTGACATCACCGCTCTCCAGATATCAGTTATATTATACAGCAGTGACATCACCGCTCTCCAGATATCAGTTATATTATACAGCAGTGACATCACCGCTCTCCAGATATCAGTTATATTATACAGCAGTGACATCTCCGCTCTCCAGATATCAGTTATATTATACATGAGGTGACATCACCGCTCTCTAGATATCAGTTATATTATACAGGAGTGACATCACCGCTCTCCAGATATCAGTTATATTATACAGCGGTGACATCACCGCTCTCCAGATATCAGTTATATTATACAGCAGTGACATCACCGCTCTGCAGATATCAATTATATATTATACAGCAGTGACATCACCGCTCTCCAGATATCAGTTATATTATACAGCGATGACATCACCGCTCCCCAGATATCAGTTATATTATACATGAGGTGACATCACCGCTCTCTAGATATCAGTTATATTATACAGCAGTGACATCACTGCTCTCCAGATATCAGTTATATTATACAGCAGTGACATCACCGCTCTCCAGATATCAGTTATATTATACAGCAGTGACATCACCGCTCTCCAGATATCAGTTATATTATACAGCAGTGACATCACCGCTCTCCAGATATCAGTTATATTATACAGCAGTGACATCACCGCTCTCCAGATATCAGTTATATTATACAGCAGTGACATCACCGCTCTCCAGATATCAGTTATATTATACATGAGGTGACATCACCGCTCTCTAGATATCAGTTATATTATACAGCAGTGACATCACCGCTCTCCAGATATCAGTTATATTATACAGCGGTGACATCAACGCTCTCCAGATATCAGTAATATTATACAGCAGAGACATCACCGCTCTCCAGATATCAGTTATATTATACAGCAGTGACATCACCGCTCTCCAGATATCAGTTATATTATACAGCAGTGACATCACCGCTCTCCAGATATCAGTTATATTATACAGCAGTGACATCACCGCTCTCCAGATATCAGTTATATTATACAGCAGTGACATCACCGCTCTCCAGATATCAGTTATATTATACAGCAGTGACGTTACCGCTCTCCAGATATCAGTTATATTATACAGCAGAGACATCACCGCTCTCTAGATATCAGTTATATTATACAGCAGTGACATCACTGCTCTCCAGATATCAGTTATATTATACAGCGGTGACATCACCGCTCTCCAGATATCAGTAATATTATACAGCAGAGACATCACCGCTCTCCAGATATCAGTTATATTATACAGCAGTGACATCACCACTCTCCAGATATCAGTTATATTATACAGCAGTGACATCACCGCTCTGCAGATATCAATTATATATTATACAGCAGTGACATCACCGCTCTCCAGATATCAGTTATATTACAGTTATATGAAAAAGTTTGGGCACCCCTATTAATCTTAAGCTTAATGTTTTATATAAATTGGTGTTTTTGCAGCAGCTATTTCAGTTTGATATATGTAATAACTGTTGGACACAATAATGTTTCTGCCTTGAAATGAGGTTTATTGTACTAACAGAAAATGTGCAATCTGCATTCAAACAAAATTTGACAGGTGCATAAGTATGGGCACCCTTATCATTTTCTTGTTTTAAATACTCCTAACTACGTTTTACTGACATATTAAAGCACTTTTTTTGGTTTTGTAACCTCATTGATCTTTGAACTTCATAGCCAGGTGTATGCAATCATGAGAAAAGCTACTTAAAGTGGCCACTTGCAAGTTGTTCTCCTGTTTGAATCTCCTCTGAAGAGTGGCATCATGGTCTCCTCAAAACAACTGTCAAATGATCTGAAAACAAAGATTATTCAACATAGTTGTTCAGGGGAAGGATACAAAAAGCTGTCTCAGAGATTTAACCTGTCAGTTTCCACTGTGAGGAACATAGTAAGGAAATGGAAAAACACATGGACAGTTCTTGTTAAGGCCAGAAGTGGCAGGCCAAGAAAAACATCAGAAAGGCAGAGAAGAAGAATGGTGAGATCAGTCAAGGACAATCCTCAGACCACCTCCAGAGAGCTGCAGCATCAACTTGCTGCAGATGGTGTCACTGTGCATCGGTCAACTATACAACGCACTTTGCACAAGGAGAAGCTGTATGGGAGAGTGATGCGAAAGAAGCCGTTTCTGCAAGCAAGCCACAAACAGAGTCAGCTGAGGTATGCAAAAGCACATTTGGAGAAGCCAATTTCTTTTTGGAAGAAGGTCCTGTGGACTGATGAAACCAAGATTGAGTTGTTTGGTCATACAAAAAGGCGTTATGCATGGCGGCAAAAAAACACAGCATTCCAAGAAAAACACTTGCTACCCACAGTAAAATTTGGTGGAGGTTCCATCATGCTTTGGGGCTGTGTGGCCAATGCCGGCATCGGGAATCTTGTTAAAGTTGAGGGACGCATGGATTCCACTCAGTATCAGCAGATTCTTGACAATAATGTTCAAGAATCAGTGATAAAGTTGAAGTTACGCAGGGGATGGATCTTTCAGCAAGACAATGATCCAAAACACCGCTCCAAATCTACTCAGGCATTCATGCAGAGGAACAATTACAATGTTCTGGAATGGCCATCCCAGTCCCCAGACCTGAATATCATTGAACATCTGTGGGATCATTTGAAGAGGGCTGTCCATGCTCGGCGACCATCAAACTTAACTGAACTGGAATTGTTTTGTAAAGAGGAATGGTCAAAAATACCTTCATCCAGGATCCAGGAACTCATTAAAAGCTACAGGAAGCGACTAGAGGCTGTTATTTTTGCAAAAGGAGGATCTACTAAATATTAATGTCACTTTTCTGGTGAGGTGCCCATACTTATGCACCTGTCAAATTTTGTTTGAATGCGGATTGCACATTTTCTGTTAGCACAATAAACCTCATTTCAAGGCAGAAACATTACTGTGTCCAACAGTTATTACATATATCAAACTGAAATAGCTGTTGCAAAAACACCAATTTTTATAAAACATTAAGCTTAAGATTAATAGGGGTGCCCAAACTTTTTCATATAACTGTATACAGGAGGTGACATCACCGCTCCCCAGATATCAGTTATATTATACAGCAGTGACATCACCGCTCTCCAGATATCAGTTATATTATACAGCAGTGACATCACCGCTCTCCAGATATCAGTTATATTATACAGCAGTGACATCACCGCTCTCCAGATATCAGTTATATTATACAGCAGTGACATCACCGCTCTCCAGATATCAGTTATATTATACAGCAGTGACATCACCGCTCTCCAGATATCAGTTATATTATACAGCAGTGACATCACCGCTCTCCATATATCAGTTATATTATACAGAAGTGACATCACCGCTCTCCAGATATCAGTTATATTATACAGCAGTGACATCACCGCTCTCCAGATATCAGTTATATTATACAGCAGTGACATCACTGCTCTCCAGATATCAGTTATATTATACAGCAGTGACATCACTGCTCTCCAGATATCAGTTATATTATACAGCGGTGACATCACCGCTCTCCAGATATCAGTAATATTATACAGCAGAGACATCACCGCTCTCCAGATATCAGTTATATTATACAGCAGTGACATCACCGCTCTCCAGATATCAGTTATATTATACAGCAGTGACATCACCGCTCTCCAGATATCAGTTATATTATACAGCAGTGACATTACCACTCTGCAGATATCAATTATATATTATACAGCAGTGACATCACCGCTCTCCAGATATCAGTTATATTATACAGGAGGTGACATCACCGCTCCCCAGATATCAGTTATATTATACAGCAGTGACATCACCGCTCTCCAGATATCAGTTATATTATACAGCAGTGACATCACCGCTCTCCAGATATCAGTTATATTACACAATAGTGACATCACCGCTCTACAGATATCAGTTATATTATACAGCAGTGACATCACCGCTCTCCAGATATCAGTTATATTATACAGCGGTGACATCACCGCTCTCCAGATATCAGTTATATTATACAGCAGTGACATCACCGCTCTCCAGATATCAGTTATATTATACAGCGGTGACATCACCCCTCCCAAGATATCAGTTATATTATACAGCAGTGACATCACCGCTCTCCAGATATCAGTTATATTATACAGCAGTGACATCACCGCTCTCCAGATATCAGTTATATTATACAGGGGGTGACATCACCGCTCCCCAGATATCAGTTATATTATACAGCAGTGACATCACCGCTCTCCAGATATCAGTTATATTATACAGCAGTGACATCACCACTCCCCAGATATCAGTTATATTATACAGCAGTGACATCACTGCTCTCCAGATATCAGTTATATTATACAGCAGTGACATCACCCCTCCCCAGATATCAGTTATATTATACAGCAGTGACATCACCGCTCTCCAGATATCAGTTATATTATACAGCGGCGACATCACCGCTCTCCAGATATCAGTTATATTATACAGCAGTGACATCACCGCTCTCCAGATATCAGTTATATTATACAGCAGTGACATCACCGCTCTCCAGATATCAGTTATATTACACAATAGTGACATCACCGCTCTACAGATATCAGTTATATTATACAGCGGTGACATCACCGCTCTCCAGATATCAGTTATATTATACAGCAGTGACATCACCGCTCTCCAGATATCAGTTATATTATACAGCGGTGACATCACCCCTCCCCAGATATCAGTTATATTATACAGCAGTGACATCACCGCTCTCCAGATATCAGTTATATTATACAGCAGTGACATCACTGCTCTCCAGATATCAGTTATATTATACAGCAGTGACATCACCGCTCTCCATATATCAGTTATATTATACAGAAGTGACATCACCGCTCTCCAGATATCAGTTATATTATACAGCAGTGACATCACCGCTCTCCAGATATCAGTTATATTATACAGGGGGTGACATCACCGCTCCCCAGATTTCAGTTATATTATACAGCAGTGACATCACCCCTCCCCAGATATCAGTTATATTATACAGCAGTGACATCACCGCTCTCCAGATATCAGTTATATTACACAATAGTGACATCACCGCTCTACAGATATCAGTTATATTATACAGCAGTGACATCACCGCTCTCCAGATATCAGTTATATTATACAGCGGTGACATCACCGCTCTCCAGATATCAGTTATATTATATAGCAGTGACATCACCGCTCTCCAGATATCAGTTATATTATACAGCGGTGACATCACCCCTCCCAAGATATCAGTTATATTATACAGCAGTGACATCACCGCTCTCCAGATATCAGTTATATTATACAGCAGTGACATCACTGCTCTCCAGATATCAGTTATATTATACAGCAGTGACATCACCGCTCTCCATATATCAGTTATATTATACAGAAGTGACATCACCGCTCTCCAGATATCAGTTATATTATACAGCAGTGACATCACCGCTCTCCAGATATCAGTTATATTATACAGGGGGTGACATCACCGCTCCCCAGATATCAGTTATATTATACAGCAGTGACATCACCGCTCTCCAGATATCAGTTATATTATACAGCAGTGACATCACCACTCCCCAGATATCAGTTATATTATACAACAGTGACATCACTGCTCTCCAGATATCAGTTATATTATACAGCAGTGACATCACCCCTCCCCAGATATCAATTATATTATACAGCAGTGACATCACCGCTCTCCAGATATCAGCTATATTATACAGCGGCGACATCACCGCTCTCCAGATATCAGTTATATTATACAGCAGTGACATCACCGCTCTCCAGATATCAGTTATATTATACAGCAGTGACATCACCGCTCTCCAGATATCAGTTATATTATACAGCAGTGACATCACCGCTCTCCAGATATCAGTTATATTACACAATAGTGACATCACCGCTCTACAGATATCAGTTATATTATACAGCAGTGACATCACCGCTCTCCAGATATCAGTTATATTATACAGCGGTGACATCACCGCTCTCCAGATATCAGTTATATTATACAGCAGTGACATCACCGCTCTCCAGATATCAGTTATATTATACAGCGGTGACATCACCCCTCCCCAGATATCAGTTATATTATACAGCAGTGACATCACCGCTCTCCAGATATCAGTTATATTATACAGCAGTGACATCACTGCTCTCCAGATATCAGTTATATTATACAGCAGTGACATCACCGCTCTCCATATATCAGTTATATTATACAGAAGTGACATCACCGCTCTCCAGATATCAGTTATATTATACAGCAGTGACATCACCGCTCTCCAGATATCAGCTATATTATACAGGGGGTGACATCACCGCTCCCCAGATTTCAGTTATATTATACAGCAGTGACATCACCGCTCTCCAGATATCAGTTATATTATACAGCAGTGACATCACCACTCCCCAGATATCAGTTATATTATACAGCAGTGACATCATTGCTCTCCAGATATCAGTTATATTATACAGCAGTGACATCACCCCTCCCCAGATATCAGTTATATTATACAGCAGTGACATCACCGCTCTCCAGATATCAGTTATATTATACAGCGGCGACATCACCGCTCTCCAGATATCAGTTATATTATACAGCAGTGACATCACCGCTCTCCAGATATCAGTTATATTATACAGCAGTGACATCACCGCTCTCCAGATATCAGTAATATTATACAGCAGTGACATCCCCGCTCTCCAGATATCAGTTATATTATACAGCAGTGACATCACCGCTCTCCAGATATCAGTTATATTATACAGCAGTGACATCACCGCTCTCCAGATATCAGTTATATTATACAGCAGTGACATCACTTTTATTATATATGGGTAGGTGACGCTCTCAGCAGGTATATTAGTGCTCCTGAGATATATCCCGTATACATTGTAGAAATAGCGATGCTGTTGTTTGTTTGTGTGTGGGTTTTAAGTGCCCCACTCCAGCGCTTCCCTTTTGAGTCACCGTGGCTGGAAGTTTATAGTCTGCACTTTAGTTAGTGACATTATTACGCATGCAGCATCTAGTGATAATGGACATTCTGAATTAGTGACGGCCGTAGCTCTTGTCTCTTTGTTACAAACATGTAAGCAATTGTTACACAGCACGTCCAGCCAGACAGCTAATTGCTTCCTCCCGTCCAGCAGCTAATATTAAATCCTGATAATACGTCTTCTCCATCAAGAAGTTTTCTGCTGCCCATGGACTTTTTTCATTCCAGAAACATTGCCAACTCATCTTTTGATTATGGTTGAAATTTCTGCTTCTACTGAATTGAGCTGAGCTGTAATATAAAATTCAGTCCTGGCAGTCTAGGAGAGAAAGCATCCAGTATGAATACTGCACTAGAAGACCGGTACAATGAGGAAATCTGCACAAAATAAATATTTAGAGGCACCGTAATGGGGTCTAACAATACCCCAAAGTTTAGATATCCTCTAGTTTTTAGTACACCAAGCAATTTAAATAAAAAAAAGTGTTTTATCTTTAATAAGAAGGTTGCTGGATATAACCGGTGGGCAATCTGCCTTTCCAATTATCTGTTATTTACCATTCTTCTGACAGAACTCCCACAGAACACTGTTAAGGTGGTATGACTGGTACTGACCCAAACGATAGAATAATTATATACAGTATTGTCTATTGTGGGTTGCCAGACCCTATTAGACATCTAGTCTCAGGGAACAGTTAGTTGTGTCATACACATTTTCAAAGCTGCAAAGCTTATTGTTTCCATTATGAGTGAAGTGTCAGCAGAAGTGACCAAAACATCTTCTCTTTACGTCAATAAAGAATTGTCCAGAATCATAAAAACATGACTGATTTCTCCACAAAGACCTCTACCACATCTGCAATTTGAATGTGGTACTGCAGTTCAGCTTCAATACCAAACAAAATCCATTGCCAAGAGTGTCGCTGTTTCTGGATCAATACAGCAATATATATCTGTTCTAGAAGTCCTTAAATTATTTTTGAGTTGACAGAACTTGTTTTCTTCCCCTTTAAATAGCTGAGTGATACAATAGTCACCTAATGGGTGTGACATACAGTACAACGTAAACTTGGCTCGAGGCAGGTATGACGAAGATCTCTGCACACAAAGGAGGAAGGAGCCGCAGTCGTATAGGGGGCTCTCCAGGAAAATGTCAGAAGCAGATGTTTTATCTCCACCACCATCATATGAGGACCTGGTGCCAACGGTCGAGCAGTATGAAATATATTACATCTACGATGTGGCCTTGTTCAGGAATTATTTGTCTCCATTCAACCTGGATAATGGGAGTAATACTACAACCAGTATCTCATTGCCACCCACAATAATTCTAGACTTGTCCAGTCCTCCTGATTATTGTGAACTGCCTCCACCGTACTCAATAGAAGATTCTCCTCCACAATTAGAACTTGCACAACCAGTAGGATCTCGACCACCAGTAGGACTTCGACCACCAGTAGATCCTCCATCATCAGTAGTATCTCACCCACCAGTTTGTCCTCCACCACCAGTAGGACCTCAACCACCAGTAGATCCTCCACCACCAGTAGACTATCCACCACTAGTAGAACCTCCACCACCCTATGTTGGAGATTCAGGCCAACAAGTAAGATCTCAGCCACCAAATATTGGAAATTCCACCCAACAAATCAACGAGATATTATTTCATCCTCTACCGAACAGCTGTATGACCTATTCTGTGATTAACTTCATCATATGCCCGCTGTATGGAATTGTTCCTTTGGTGTTCTCTCTGATGGTAAGTTACTGTATATAGGGGCGGAGAGGAAGACACACGGATATTTATTATCTATCTATCTGAACTCCATCTTGCTGTACATTAGTTAAATACAATTCAGTCGTCTTTAGCGCTTTCTATCTCTTATCTATCTCTCCACCTACCGATAAATAAAATATGTATGTTAGGTGTTTGTAAAAAAAAATACATGTCTATCTCTCATAGATCCAGAAAGGAGATGTCATCACAGCAAGAAAATATTCCTCTACAGTCATCTGGCTGAACCTGCTTGCAGCGAGCCTTAATGTTTGCCTGTATCTAGCGTTGTGTTGCATTATGGTTCCTATCTTGGTCGGCAAGAACAGTGCATCGTCTTCTGGATCTTCCGCATCTTCCACGTCCGTTTCTTGGAGTTTTTCTTGTTGTTAAATCGGTTTCAATATTACAAACACATAGAATATTGGAATAAGACTGTCGTAGATATAATGGTAAAATGGAACCAATATTTAAACCATCTCTTGAGAGGGGACATGTCTCCCTCATATTGAGCATTGAAGCATGGCTTCATCATAGCTTGAAGGGAAAAAGAGCTAACACTTCATTCAAAACCCTTATCAGCTGTGACCCCCTGCTGTGAACAGGTAGTTAAAGCTAGTTATCTACTGGAGAGCAGACACAAAGTCAGAAATCAGTGTATACAAGAGGCTGGGAGGTGACAAATTTATGACCTTTGTAGATAGCGCTTCCTGTCTTCAAAAGAAATATAAACAGACTCTTTGTAGCCAGATTCCAGTTATAAATATTGTTTTTTTGTGATAAGTATAGGTCCTATAGTTATGGGAGACATATTTTCGGAGTTGTGACGAAGTGGCGGACACAACGCAGGTACTTCCATCTGTGCATCAGCCCCTAATTAATATCAGCCAGATGGACAAAGTTGGATATGCCATGTATCCTATCTGTAGAAAGCTAAAATTATGATGGGAAATATGGCATTAATATCTCCTGCCTGGGACCTCCATGGGGGCAGATATAGTTAAAACTGGGGATCCCATAATTTTTTGGGACCTAGCCGCATTCCATTGATCAGCCCCATCTGAACTCACCAAGAGGAGGTATGTGGGAACAGTGTTATCTAATAAAAGCAGATTCTGAATTATAATCATTGTTCAGCGCTGTAGGACTGTTCCATTTTCCAATCTCCTCCCTAAAAACATAGCACCATTCCTGCGACTTATGATTTAGTACTTTTCTTTTGTTATCCCTTTTTATTTTATGCAATTGTTTATACTGTGTTGATTTGTCTCTTTTTTGTTACATCTTTTGTATATTTTTATTGACACTGCCTACTTTTTGGATTAAATAGATAAAATTTAATAGCTTTGCTCTTCTTTTTCTATAAACTACACCCCTGAAGCCTCGTGAGGCCATAAATTTCCAGTAACGGGTGTCCAATTGGCCTGTATAAATTATTGGTGGTAGCAACTAGTTTTCTTGGGTTATTGCGGAGCTTAACAGTGACTATACTGAAGTTTATATTCAGGTGCATCCCAGTAAATTAGAATATCATCAAAAAGTTAATTTATTTCAGTTCTTCAATACAAAAAGTTAAACTCCTATATTATATAGAGTCATTACACACAGAGGGATCTATTATATAGAGTCATTACACACAGAGGGATCTATTTCACGAGTTTATTTCTGTTAATGTTGATGATTACGGCTTACAGCCAATGAAAGCACAAAAGCATTTTCTCAGTAAATTAGAATAATTAACAAAAAACACCTGCAAAGGCTTCTTAAGCATTTAAAAAGGTCCCTTAGTCTGTTTCAGTAGGCTCCACAATCATGGGGAAGACTGCTGACTTGACAGATGTCCAGAAGGCAGTCATTGACACACTCCACAAGGTCCCAGAGTCTGGAGGAAGAGTGGAGAGGCCACAATCCAAGCTGCTGGAGGTCTAGTGTGAAGTCTCCACAATCAGTGATGGTTTGGGGAGCCATGTCATCTGCTGGTGTAGGTCCACTGTGTTTTATCAAGACCAAAGTCAGCGCAGCCGTCTACCAGGACATTTTACAGCACTTCATGCTTCCCTCTGCTGACAAGCTTTTTGGAGATGGAAATGTCATTCTCCAGCAGGACTTGGCCCCTGTCCACACGGCCAAAAGTACCAATACCTGGTTTACACACAACAGTATTACTGTGCTTGATTGGCAGCAAACTCGCCTGACCTTAACCCCATAGAGAATCTATTATAGAGAATCTTTGGGGTATTGTCAAGAGGAAGATGAGAGACCCCAGACCCAACAATGCAGACGAGCTGAAGACGGCTATCAAAGCCACCTGGGCTTCCATAACCCCTCAGCAGGGCCACAGGCTGATCGCCTCCATGCCACATTGCCGCATTGAGGCTGGGTGCCCACGTAGCGTCTTTCAAGCGTTTATGCTGTGGAATTTCTGCAGCGTAAACGCTTGTGAAACGCTAGGTAATCCGCACCCCATGGTCCCCAAGGGGATTCCGCATGTTCTATGCACATGCTGCGGATTTTTCCGCAGCGTTTATGCTGCGTACAAAAATCCGCAGCATGTCATTTAATTTTGCGGAAGCGCAGCGGAACGTCCGCCATTGACATGCATTGAGACGCATAGAAACCGCGACTGTACATTTGTACAAGCGGCTTCTATGCGTCTCTATGTGCGGATGGTACCCAGTTCTGGAGGAGAGGAGACTCTCATCCAGACCTGGGTACCATTGTACCTGTAAAAAAAGAATAAAATAATAAATAAAATTTATATTCACCTGTCCGGCGGCTTCTCTCTGAATGCCGGCATCTCTTGAGGACCTGCGGTGACGTCACAGTCATGTGACCGCAGGCCCTTCACCGCTCTGTCTCGCGATATGCCGGCAGCCGGGAACCAGACAGGAACGAGCGCTGCAGCCACGCCGGGGCCTCGGGGGTGAGTATAGCTTTATTTTAAGCATTGTTTTACGGTCACACTGTATAAATCCATGCTGTTTGCTGTTTGCATGGATTTATACAGTGTGACCTAGTTGTCAAGCACTTTCCAAGTGATGCTATCGCCTGGAAAGCGCTTGTCAATCTGCATGCGTTTTTTCTGCCAGGGAGATGCAGAAATGCTGCAGAAATTTTCTGCTTCATTTCTGCATCGTGGGCACATAGCCTTAGCAGTAATTGATGCACAAGGAGCCCGACCAAGTATTGAGGCATTTACTGAACAGACATTTCAGTAGGACATTTCGGATTTTAAAATCATTTTTCAAGCTGTTGTTATGAAGTATTCTAATTTACTGAGATAATGACTTTTGTGTTTTCATTGGCTGTAAGCCATAATCATCAACATTAACAGGAATAAACACTTGAAATAGATCCCTCTATGTGTAATGACTCTATATAATAGATCCCTCTGTGTGTAATGACTCTATATAATAGATCCCTCTGTGTGTAATGACTCTATAAAATAGATCCCTCTGTGTGTAATGACTCTATATAATAGATCCCTCTGTGTGTAATGACTCTATATAATAGATCCTTCTGTGTGTAATGACTCTATATAATAGATCCCTCTGTGTGTAATATCTCTATATAATAGATCGCTCTGTGTGTAATGGCTCTATATAATAGATCCCTCTGCGTGTAATGACTCTATATAATAGATCCCTCTGCGTGTAATGACTCTATATACTAGATCCCTTTGTGTGTAATGACTCTATATAATAAATCACTCTGTGTGTAATGACTCTATATAATAGATCCCTCTGTGTGTAATGACTCTATATAATAGATCACTCTGTGTGTAATGACTCTATATAATAGATCACTCTGTGTGTAATGACTCTATATAATAGATCCCTCTGTGTGTAATGACTCTATATAATAGATCCCTCTGTGTGTAATGACTCTATATAATAGATCCCTCTGTGTGTAATGTCTCTATATAATAGATCCCTCTGTGTGTAATGACTCTATATAATAGATCCCTCTGTGTGTAATGTCTCTATATAATAGATCACTCTGTGTGTAATGACTCTATGTAATAGATCGCTCTGTGTGTAATGTCTCTATATAATAGATCGCTCTGTGTGTAATGACTCTATATAATAGATCCCTGTGTGTAATGTCTCTATATAATAGATCGCTCTGTGTGTAATGACTCTATATAATAGATCCCTCTGTGTGTAATGACTCTATATAATAGATCCCTCTGTGTTTAATGTCTCTATATAATAGATCCCTCTGTGTGTAATGACTCTATATAATAGATCACTCTGTGTGTAATGGCTCTATATAATAGATCTCTCTGTGTGTAATGACTCTATATAATAGATCCCTCTGTGTGTAATGACTCTATATAATAGATCCCTCTGTGTGTAATGACTCTATATAATAGATCCCTCTGTGTGTAATGACTCTATATAATAGATCCCTCTGTGTGTAATGACTCTATATAATAGATCACTCTGCGTGTAATGACTCTATATAATAGACCCCTCTGTGTGTAATGACTCTATATAATAGATCCCTCTGCATGTAATGACTCTATATAATAGATCGCTCTGTGTGTAATGACTCTATATAATACATCACTCTGTGTGTAATGACTCTATATAATAGATCCTTCTGTGTGTAATGACTCTATATAATAGATCCCTCTGTGTGTAATATCTCTATATAATAGATCGCTCTGTGTGTAATGGCTCTATATAATAGATCCCTCTGCGTGTAATGACTCTATATAATAGATCCCTCTGCATGTAATGACTCTATATACTAGATCCCTTTGTGTGTAATGACTCTATATAATAAATCACTCTGTGTGTAATGACTCTATATAATAGATCCCTCTGTGTGTAATGACTCTATATAATAGATCACTCTGTGTGTAATGACTCTATATAATAGATCACTCTGTGTGTAATGACTCTATATAATAGATCCCTCTGTGTGTAATGACTCTATATAATAGATCCCTCTGTGTGTAATGACTCTATATAATAGATCCCTCTGTGTGTAATGTCTCTATATAATAGATCCCTCTGTGTGTAATGACTCTATATAATAGATCACTCTGTGTGTAATGACTCTATATAATAGATCGCTCTGTGTGTAATGTCTCTATATAATAGATCGCTCTGTGTGTAATGACTCTATATAATAGATCCCTCTGTGTGTAATGTCTCTATATAATAGATCGCTCTGTGTGTAATGACTCTATATAATAGATCCCTCTGTGTGTAATGACTCTATATAATAGATCCCTCTGTGTTTAATGTCTCTATATAATAGATCCCTCTGTGTGTAATGACTCTATATAATAGATCACTCTGTGTGTAATGGCTCTATATAATAGATCTCTCTGTGTGTAATGACTCTATATAATAGATCCCTCTGTGTGTAATGACTCTATATAATAGATCCCTCTGTGTGTAATGACTCTATATAATAGATCCCTCTGTGTGTAATGACTCTATATAATAGATCCCTCTGTGTGTAATGACTCTATATAATAGATCACTCTGCGTGTAATGACTCTATATAATAGACCCCTCTGTGTGTAATGACTCTATATAATAGATCCCTCTGCATGTAATGACTCTATATAATAGATCGCTCTGTGTGTAATGACTCTATATAATAGATCCCTCTGTGTGTAATGACTCTATATAATAGATCCCTCTGTGTATAATGACTCTACATAATAGATCCCTGTGTGTAATGACTCTATATAATAGATCCCTCTGTGTGTAATGACTCTATGTAATAGATCGCTCTGTGTGTAATGACTCTATATAATAGATCCCTCTGTGTGTAATGTCTCTATATAATAGGTCACTCTGTGTGTAATGACTCTATATAATAGATCCCTCTGTGTGTAATGACTCTATATAATAGATCCCTCTGCGTGTAATGACTCTATATAATAGATCCCTCTGTGTGTAATGTCTCTATATAATAGATCACTTTGTGTGTAATGACCCTATATAATAGATCCCTCTGTGTGTAATGACTCTATATAATAGATCCATCTGTGTGTAATGACTCTATATAATAGATCCCTCTGTGTGTAATGTCTCTATATAATAGATCACTCTGTGTGTAATGACTCTATATAATAGATCCCTGTGTTTAATGACTCTATATAATAGATCCCTCTGTGTGTAATGACTCTATATAATAGATCCCTGTGTGTAATAACTATATATAATAGATCACTCTGTGTGTAATGACTCTATATAATAGATCCCTCTGTGTGTAATGACTCTATATAATAGATCCCTCTGTGTGTAATGACTCTATATAATAGATCCCTCTGTGTGTAATGACTCTATATAATAGATCCCTCTGTGTGTAATGACTCTATATAATAGATCCCTCTGTGTGTAATGACTCTGTATAATAGATCCCTCTGTGTGTAATGACTCTATATAATAGATCGCTCTGTGTGTAATGACTATATAATAGATCCCTCTGTGTGTAATGACTCTATATAATAGATCCCTCTGTGTGTAATGACTCTATATAATAGATCCCTCTGTGTGTAATGACTCTATATAATAGATCCCTCTGTGTGTAATGTCTCTATATAATAGATCCCTGTGTGTAATGACTCTATATAATAGATCCCTCTGTGTGTAATGACTCTATATAATAGATCCCTCTGTGTGTAATGACTCTATATAATAGATCACTCTGTGTGTAATGACTAGAGATGAGCGTTGTTCTACTCGAACTGTTCGCCAATCTCAAATTCGAGCTGTTTTGGGCGGTGTTCGAGCCGTTCGGCGAACACGAACAATTTGAGAAAAATTCGGCTGTTCGAGGTTATGTTCGATAACTGTTCGTGCACCAAAATCATAACTGGATTTTTTCTCAGTAATGATGAAAATTAATGTTAATACGCAGTTTGAGTGTACAGCGGGGTGGGGAGAGGGGCAGGGGATGGATCTCTGCAGGAACAATGAAGATCTCCATTTTTTTTTCTCTTTCCCACATTTACAGTGGGGAGGTGCAATCTGTCAGCCTATCAGCAGCGCACACACGGAGCGAAGTGCTTTTTTTCACACAAGCAAGGGCATGTGTGATTGGCAGTGTATGTCACATGTCCTTGCCCTATAAGACCAAGCCATTTTCCCCGTCGCCACCATTTTCTCACTGCTGCAGCTGCGTGTTAGACGGCACCGCTGTTGCTGTGTGCGCTATACCTTGTTAATTTCAAGCCAATTTTCGCACAAATCTACAGATAGCTTGGGAGTAGGGAATAGTTGTGATTGCAGTCCTTTTAAGGACTAGGTTACAGCATTTCCTACGACTTTTATCAGGCAGGTCTGTGCTCTTAAATAGATAGGTTGTGGGAGTAAAGACTAATTGTAATTGCAGTCCTTTTCAGGACTAGGTTACATCAGTTCCTATCAGTTTTTGCCAGGCAGGTCTGTGCCAGTGCTGTGCAAGTTTTTTTCACAGCATTTGGCTGAATCTAGCAAAGCTAATCCTTTTTGGCCTATTGCAGAGTGTGTTAGTCAGTGGAGTAGCCTATCTGTGTTGCAAGATATACCACCTGTGTATAGAATACCAATTTTTTTACTGCACCTAGTGAAGTAAAATCTTTTGGGCATAGCATCATTCTATTAGTCCATCTATACTGACCTCCATCAGGTTGCAAACTGAATATATTTTTTTCCTGCATCTACCTCTGAAAAAAATATTGGGCTTCTAGCTGTGTGTGGGTCTTGTTCTATTAATCCATCTATACTGACCTCCATCAGGTTGCAAACTGAATATAATTTTTTTCTGCATCTAGCTCTGAAAAAATATTTGGCCTTCTAGTAGTGTGTCGGACTTTCTCTATTAGTCCATCTATACTGACCTCCATCAGGTTGCAAATTAAAACTAATTTTTATCTGCATCTACAGTACCTCTGAAAAAATATTGGGCTTCTAGCTGTGTGTGGGACTTGTTGTATTAGTCCATCTATACTGACCTCCATCAGGTTGCAAATTGAATATAATTTTTTTTCTGCATCTAACCCAGCCAATAGTTTTGGCCTAATACCACAGTTTGGCCACTCAGCTCTGCTCGGTTCCCATCCATTGTTTTTTTGTGCAAACAACTCCAGAGTTGTGAATTAGTTAACCACCAAAATGAGTGGAAAAAGGCCTGCTGCTGGTGGAAAGGGGAATAGGCGTGTTGGGAAGGGGAAAAAAGGTTGTGTCCGTGGGGTAGGTGTTAAAGCAACAGTAACATCTGCAGAAGAAAGACCATCTTCCAGCCAAACTAAAATATCTACTTCTTTTAGCAGACAATGTGATAAGATCCCTTTCTTACGGCCACGCCAATCGCTACAAATTCCAGATGAGGCACAAAAACAGCAGGTGCTTCAACGGATATCAAGTGCTCCTTTAAGTGGGCTCTCCTCCACATCAACTTCAACATCACAAATACTCCAGTCCTCAAAGGTGTCACCCAAATCGCACTTGCTTCCTCACAGCTCCCAAATCTCCAGCTGCCCGTCTGAGTATGAGGTAGAACAGATGGTTGAGTCTGCAGAGCTGTTTACTCATACTATAGCCTGGGAATCAGAGGTCGACTCCAGCGCTTCTGTGAATCCAGACGAGGAAATGATCTGCACTGATGCCCAGAATCTTTATGAGTCGGATCCAGGACCAGACGCAGAAGGTTCTGACCATAATGTAGACCCTCATTCCCAAACTGTAACTCCTGTTGGTGGAGACAATGAGGAAGACGATGATAAGACTCAAATACCTGATTGGAGCGACAACTTTAGTTTTTTGTCAGGGCAGGAACAGGTTGGCTCTGAGGACGACGGGTGTGATAACGCACAGGGTGATGATGATGAGGTCGGAGATCCCACTTACTGTCAACCCACAGTCAGCCAAGAGATGAGGTCAGCAGAGGAGGTGGAGGAAGATGCTAGTGACGACGAGGTCAGGTTGCGCCTTCCTGGACAGAGACGTAGTACTGGAAGCACGTCAACAACTGCATCCTCAAACACAACTCTGCCTCTCACCACAAGTCGTGGTGGCTCTTCAGGTCGCATGGGTGCTAAGCCTTGCATAGCCTGGGCATTTTTTCAGATCGATAAAGATGACCCAACTCGTGTTATCTGTAACATTTGTCAGCAAAAGCTAAGTAGAGGCCAAAAAATACATAGTTTGAGTACTTCATGCATGAACCGGCACATGGACATGAAGCATAAGTTGCAGTGGGAAGCTCAGTGTGCTACAATGCGGCCTAGCCGGCCGGGCCAACCACCGTCTGCCATATCTTGTGCATCCGCGGCCTCTTCATCCTCTGTGACTGGGGGGACAGCAGTCACACCTGTTTTGGGGCGCAGACCTGCCACCTCTTTACCCGCAACAGCCAGCGTGATTGGCAGGTCATCATTTTCTTTGGAGGTGGTAACACCAGCTGGTGTTGAGCGCTGTCCGACATCGATAGCACCACCTTTGGATCAAGGCAACCTAACATGTCCGCCTGCATCTTCCTCACAGACCGGCAGTTTGCCGGGGACACCCTTATCAACCCCGTCTAAGCACAATAGCCAGCCCTCGGTCCCTCAGATGTGGACAAGTAAAAGACCATTTCCTCCTAGCCATGAGAAAGCTAAGAGGTTGAATTTCACCATCTGCAAGCTCTTGGCTACAGAAATGCTGCCTTTCCGCCTGGTGGACACAGAGGATTTTCGAGACCTTATGTCCGTCGCAGTGCCCCAGTACCAGATGCCCAGTCGGCACTACTTCTCAAAGAAAGGTGTGCCTGCGCTCCACCAGCATGTCGCACATAACATCACCGCTTCTTTGAGAAACTCTGTGTGTGACAGGGTGCATTTCACCACAGACACTTGGACGAGTAGGCATGGACAGGGGCGTTACATGTCGCTGACTGGGCACTGGGTAACTATGGTGACAGCAGGACAAGGGGCTGCTGTCCAAGTCTTGCCGTCCCCACGAGTTGTGCGTCAATCCTCTTTATGTCAAAGTTCCTCCACTGCTTCTGCCTCCTCAACCTCCTCTCGGTCTTCCACCTGCACCCAAAGCCTGTCTGGTCATGCCACAAGCTTTCTAACTGCGCAGAAGGGATCCTGCACACCTCCTTACTATGCTGGCAGTAGGGCTCAACGTCATCAGGCGGTTTTTACATTGAAATGTCTGGGAAATGTGAGTCACACAGCTGAGGAGTTGTGGTCAGCTCTGGAGAACCAATTTCATGAATGGTTGTCTCCACTGGACCTGAAACCAGGGAAGGCCGTGTGCGACAATGCTGCAAACCTGGGTGCGGCCCTTCGCCGGGGCAATGTCACACACGTGCCTTGTATGGCTCACGTGTTGAACCTGGTTGTCCAGCAATTTTTAGCCCACTATCCCAGACTAGATGGCCTTCTGCAGAGGGCACGGTCGCTGTGTGCTCACTTCCGCCGTTCGCATCCCGCAGCTCAGCGACTTACATCTCTACAGAAGTCGTTGGGCCTGCCACTTCACCGGCTAAAATGCGATGTGCCTACCCGGTGGAATTCAACTCTGCACATGTTGCAGCGACTGTGGCAGCACCGACAAGCCCTGGTGCAATACGTTCTGACGTATAGCCTGGGCCAACGAGATTCAGAGGTGGGGCAAATCACGCTGGAGGAGTGGTCTCAGATCAGGGACCTATGCACCCTTCTGCACAGTTTTGAAATGGCGACGAAGATGTTTAGTGCTGACGATGCCATTATCAGCATGACTATTCCGGTGATTTACATGCTGGAGCACATGTTAAACAGAATTCGGAATCAGGTGGTGGCACAAGAGGAGGTGGAGGAAGTAGAGGAGGAGGAGTTGTATGCGGAAGGGCTAACATCTGCAAGGTCCAGACGGTCGGCAGCACCAAGGCGGCAGGCATGTGAGGGTGGGGGAGATGGTTTTACCAGGGCGCATGGTAGCAGCCAAACTAGTGAGGAAGGTGCAGGAGCCCAGGAAGAAGTGGAGGACGAACTGATGGAAGACTCATCAGATGAGGGAGACCTTGATCACATTTCTGTTGTGCGAGGTTGGGGGGAGAGGACAGAGGAAGGAAGCATGATTGTTACCTCGCCACCAACACAACAGGGACTTGGTGCTCCTGGATGCGCAACACACATGAGTGCCTTCTTGCTGCACTACCTGCAACATGACCCTCGAATTGTGAGAATTAGAAATAATCCTGACTACTGGGTTGCCACACTGTTAGATCCCCGGTACAAAAGTAAATTTGCAGAAATTATTCCTGCCATAGAAAGGGATGCACGCATGCAGGAGTATCAGCAGAGACTGTTGCAGAATCTTACATGTGCTTTTCCACAAAATACCAGTGGTGCACGTAGTGAATCTCACAGTTCCAACTTGCCAACCGTGGGACCGTCAAGTGTTCAGCACTCAAACCGTAACAGAACCACAGTATCTGCTGGTAACATCAATTTTGCGGAATCATTTCACCACTTTTTTAGCCCATCCTTTGCAAGGCCACAGGAGACAAGAAGTCTGTAACATTGTCGACGCCTAGAGACGATGGTACAGGAGTATCTCCAAGTAAACATTGAAGCCACGACTGTGTCACTGGACCCTTGCTCTTTTTGGGCTTCCAATCTGGATAAATAGCCGGAGCTAGCCACTTACGCCTTGGAGATCTTGTCATGCCCCGCAGCCAGCGTTCTGTCTGAACGTGTGTTCAGCGCTGCTGGTGGTGTGCTGACAGATAAGCGCACGCGGCTCTCCACTGATAATGTAGACAGACTCACGTTCATAAAGATGAACAAATCATGGATCCGAAACGACTTTTCTACCCCTGTGTCATCCTGGGGAGAGTAAAAGCTTGATGATTGGTTAAAATCACCCTACCATCCATTTTAAGCTTTCAAATTACTAATCATGTTTATCTGTATCTTGACTGGAAAATAATTTGGGCTTTGTAGCAGTGTGCAGCACTGATCCTATTAGGCCATCTATACTAAAGCTTCACCAGATTTAAAATTAAAAATAATTTTTAGCTGCATCTAGCCCGGAAAATAATTTTGGGGCTCCGAGATGCGCAAGGCACATAAGTGCCTTCTTGCTGCACTACCTGCAGCATGACCCTCATATTGTCAGAATTCGAAGTAATCATGACTACTGGGTTGCCACACTCTTAGATCCCCCAAACTTTTCGATCAACCTTTTCATTTTAATAAAGACCAAAAAAATGGTCATTTTTGAAATTATAAGCATTAGCAGGTTGTTAGAAACTGAAATCAAACAGTTTTCAACTCAAAACTTTATTCTAGGTGATGTTACATTTTCACATAGGACCCCTTGTTCGAAAGGAGCTTCTGAACTCTCTCGTCCATTGAATTTGTCAGGTTTTGGATGGTTTCTGCTTCAATTGTTTTGCATGAGGACAGAATACCCTCCCAGAGCTGTTGCTTAGATGTGAACTGCCTCCCGCCATCATAGACACTCCTTTTAATGATGCTCCAAAGGTTCTGAATGGGGTAGAGGTCAGGGGAGCATGGGGGTCACACCATAAGTTTGTCCCCTTTTATGCCCATATCAGCCAGAGATGCAGATGTTTTATGTGCAGCATGAGATGGTGCATTATCATGCAGAAAAATGATCTTGCTGTGAAATACACGGTTCTTCTTCTTGAACCATGGCAGGAAGTGCTGTTTGAGAAAATCCACATACATTATGGAGTTCATCTTTAGTGCCTTCAGGGATCCTAAAGGGGCCGACAATCTCTCTCCCCATGATTCCAGCCCAAAACATTACTCCACCTCCTCCTTGTTGGCGCTGTAGCCGTGTTTGCGTGGGGTGTCCATCAACCAGCCATCCTCCACTCCATCCATCTGGACCATCGAGCGCTGCACGGCACTCATCCGTGAACAAAACAGTTTTGAAATCAGTCTTCATGTAATGTTTGGCCCACTGGAGCCGTTTCTGCTTGTGTGAAGTGGATAGAGGAGGTCGACAGGATGGCGCATGCACAGCTGCAAACCTCTGAAGGACCCTGCATCTTGTTGTTCGGGGGACGTTGGAGGCACAAGCAGCTTCAAAAACTTGTCTGCTGCTATGACAAGGCTTTTTTGCCGCTGCTCTTTCAACCTGACGTAATTGCCTGTAGGAAAGAGTCCTCAATTTGCCCTTATCAGCACGCACACGTGTGTACTGTGAATCAGCTACATACTTCTTGATTGCCAAGACACTTCATCCTGATCATCGCACAATGTTGATTGTAGTCATGCCTTGACCTAAACACTCCACAATTTGTTGCTTCTCAGCAGCCGACACATCCTTTTTCTTTCCCATTTTGGCAGAAAATGTAGGCTGCTTAATAATGTGAGAGAGCCTTCTTAAGTAGTCTTGCCTTTCATTGGACACACCTGCCAAACTAATTAGCACAGGTGTCTGCAATTGCTTACAGTGATATAAAGAGCCCTGACACACATCACCATCAATGAGTTTAACTGACAAACAAACAAATTCTTCCCTTATCACTCCTAAACAGTTTTTGCATAATAATTTGGAACGCAGTGTACATGTGCTTTTCCACAAAACACCAGTGGTTCACGTAGTGAATCTTACAGTTCTAACTTGCCAACCGTGGTCTGTATGGAGTTGTTCAATAAAGGGCCCAAAATTAAGATAACATAGATGGGAGAGGTCTCTATGAATAGGAATTCCTAAGTATTTGATACCCTGTGAGGGCCAGGCAAAGGGAAAGTTGGACTGGATGGTATCCTATATGGATTTGGGGAGGGAGACATCGAGGGCCTCAGACTTCGCTGCATTGATTTTAAAATTTTACCATGTAACAAAGTGATCTATTTCAGCCATAACAGCAGGGATGGATATATGTGATTGAGTGATATATACTAGGACATCATCAGCAAATAGAGAGCACTTGTACTCGGTGCCTCCCACCTCAATCCACCTAATATTGGGGTTATGGCGAATTGATGAGATCAGGTGCTCCGTCACTAGGATGTATAAGAGAGGGGACAGAGGACATCACTGCCTTGTCCCATTGGTGATTGTGAAAGGTGATGAAAATGTTCTGACGCACCCCCTGGGCCTTGGGACACCCGGAGCCGGACCCTTTTTGGTGGATGCTGGTGGTTGTAGTCTTCGTGGCGGCGACCCGGTTCCGTGGCTCAGGGTGGTCAAACCAGTGGCGGAACTATTTATGTGGTTTTGATGTTTAAATGTCCGACTACGCCACCCGTGGATTGCGGTCAGAGTGAACCGCCGCTACAGGGCAGACCGCTGAGGCTGGTGTTGTGGGTGCAGCAGAGCGTAGCATAACTCCCCACGGGAGGAGTATAGCCTCAGGGCAGTGTATGCGGAGGATGGGGGTGATGGTGCAGGGCAGCAGCAGTAACGACACGGAGTCAGTGATGCAGTTCAGGGCCTTTACTCACAGTTCTTATTATCCAGACCACGTCTGCAGGTAACGGCTGCCCATGTCGTACTGTGCTCACCAGGTGAGGGGCTCAGACAACTCCCAGATAACTTTGGAGCACTTCACAGGACCCCCTTTGTGTGTCCTTTGTCTGGCCTTTCTTACCAACACTTCTGTCCGGCTGCCTCGGGCCTCCTCTTGGTAAACTTGGCGCCAGTTTCCCTGACCCTATGTGGTGCCTTCCTAGCGGGTGTAGCGAGGGGCTGCGCCACATAAAATGTCAGAGCCTCCGGTTTCTAGCTGAGGGTCGTTTCCTGCCTCCACTAGTTCGGGGACCGGTCTCACCCTTTGGCCTGACCCCTCCACGCAGGTGGATTCGGGCGTGCGGTGGCGACTCGCCCGTCCGCACCCCTGGGATCCCTTCATTCCTCGTTCCTGGAGCCTTCTCCGCTCCTCTTCCTTCCTTCTCCATCTTCCAGGCCTGGGCCTCTGTTACTAGGCCCGCCTCCGGAGCAGAGCTCATGCAGAGCCCCTGCTCCCTGCCACTTCTGCTCAGACTTCTCTGCACTGAACTAAGATGGTGCCCACCTTTTATACTCCCTTCTCAATGCACCCAGGAACTGCTTCCTCCCTGCTCCTGCACTACAGGGTTCCCCTTCCTCAGTGTTCCCTCCCCCCACTCCAGCCAGGGACAGGGACTGTCGTGCCCATCTCAGGGGCATATTGGTCGCCCTGCCCCACGGCAATGTGGTGTAATGCATGCAGGTGTCGGGTCCTGATCCACACTCCATCCTTACCTGAGAGTGAGATATCACACCTCTGGGTGAGGTGCAATACCTCTGTAGTAACCGAGCCCTCAGGGTGCTACAGTTCCATTTATCTTCAGCCTAGGTGACGTATTGTGATACAGGGCCGTGATTTTGGCTATAAAAGGGTCCCCTAGACCCCTACCCCAAGCTTTTTAAGAGAATCATATATGGCGTGCCAGGAGACTCTATGGAATGCTTTCTTAGCATCCAACGAGAGTATCTAATTACAAATTTTTAACTTCTTCTAGCCCAGGAAATACTTTGTGCCTAGTAGCAGTGTCTGCTAGTCAGCGGATTATCCCGGCTGTTAAGCAAGCTACACCACCTGTAGTTTAGACACTTAATTTTTTCAAAGGAAATGCTTCGGGACCACGGGATACTCAGTGAAGAGCATCAGGAGGCACCCCAAGGCATAGGGGCTGGGACTGGAAGTAGGATGCCTTGCGGTGGACAGCCGAGCTCGATCCTTATAAAAGCTTTTTAACTGCAGCAGCTTTAGTGGACGCTACTGGAGCTGGAATTACGCGGCTGCTGGCATGAGACTTGCCCTCCAATAGATCCTTGTAAATGGATTTAAAGTGTATTCATTCAAATTAGAGAGACAATTTAAATTAAAAAGCTTAGAGCTGCCTCCACCACAGGGGGGCTCGCTCGACCCACCAGCGGACAGGCAACAGTATTGGGAGAGGGGGGCTGGCCATCAGGGTTCACCGCGGCTCTGGCACAAACCCGGCGACACGGAGGTGGCACGGGCAGGAGCGGACTGGCCGTGTCGGCTTCTCACTTTTTGGATTTTAGAAGGGCATGACATGCCTATATCTGTGTCTCCCCCTCCTTTTACTCCTCCACCTCTTTTATTTTCGCATGACTATATGTACTTGTCACTTTTCCATGTGTTAGTTATGTCTTCTGAGCAGTTTGTCAGCTTTTGGACACCTTTGAAGGTGTTTTCTATGTGTTTCTATGTGTTTTTGTTTGCCTGCCATTGGTTTTAACGGTGTTCGAAGGTGTTCGACGAACAGTTCGACGAACAGTTCGGCGAACACACGGGTGTTCGACGAACCGAACCGAACTCGAACACTACGGGGGTGGCTCAACACTAGTAATGACTCTATATAATAGATCCCTCTATGTGTGTAATGACTCTATATAATAGATCCCTCTGCGTGTAATGACTCTATATAATAGATCCCTCTGCGTGTAATGACTCTATATAATAGATCCCTCTGTGTGTAATGACTCTATATAATAGATCCCTCTGTGTGTAATGACTCTATATAATAGATCCCTCTGTGTGTAATGACTCTATATAATAGATCCCTCTGTGTGTAATGTCTCTATATAATAGATCCCTGTGTGTAATGACTCTATATAATAGATCCCTGTGTGTGTAATGACTCTATATAATAGATCCCTGTGTGTAATGACTCTATATAATAGATCCCTCTGTGTGTAATGACTCTATATAATAGATCCCTCTGTGTTTAATGACTCTATATAATAGATCCCTGTGTGTAATGACTCTATATAATAGATCCCTCTGTGTGTAATTACTCTATATAATAGATCACTCTGTGTGTAATGACTCTATATAATAGATCCCTCTATGTGTGTAATGACTCTATATAATAGATCCCTCTGCGTGTAATGACTCTATATAATAGATCCCTCTGCGTGTAATGACTCTATATAATAGATCCCTCTGTGTGTAATGACTCTATATAATAGATCCCTCTGTGTGTAATGACTCTATATAATAGATCACTCTGTGTGTAATGACTCTATATAATAGATCCCTCTGCGTGTAATGACTCTATATAATAGATCCCTCTGTGTGTAATGACTCTATATAATAGATCCCTGTGTGTAATGACTCTATATAATAGATCCTTCTGTGTGTAATGACTCTATATAATAGATCCCTCTGTGTGTAATGACTCTATATAATAGATCCCTCTGTGTGTAATGACTCTATATAATAGATCCCTCTGCGTGTAATGACACTATATAATAGATCCCTCTGTGTTTAATGACTCTATATAATAGATCCCTCTGTGTGTAATGACTCTATATAATAGATCCCTCTGTGTGTAATGACTCTACATAATAGATCGCTCTGTGTGTAATGACTCTATATAATAGATCCCTCTGTGTGTAATGACTCTATATAATAGATCCCTCTGTGTGTAATGACTCTATATAATAGATCCCTCTGTGTGTAATGACTCTATATAATAGATCGCTCTGTGTGTAATGACTCTATATAATAGATCCCTCTGTGTGTAATGACTCTATATAATAGATCACTCTGTGTGTAATGACTCTATATAATAGATCACTGTGTGTAATGACTCTATATAATAGATCCCTCTGTGTGTAATGGCTCTATATAATAGATCCCTCTGTGTGTAATGACTCTATATAATAGATCCCTCTGTGTGTAATGGCTCTATATAATAGATCCCTATGTGTGTACTGACCCTATATAATAGATCCCTCTGTGTGTAATGTCTCTATATAATAGATCACTCTGTGTGTAATGACTCTATATAATAGATCCCTCTGCGTGTAATGGCTCTATATAATAGATCCCTCTGTGTGTACTGACCCTATATAATAGATCCCTCTGTGTGTAATGACTCTATATAATAGATCGCTCTGAGTGTAATGACTCTATATAATAGATCCCTCTGCATGTAATGACTCTATATAATAGATCACTCTGTGTGTATTGACTCTATATAATAGATCCCTCTGTGTGTAATGACTCTATATAATAGATCCCTCTATGTGTAATGACTCTATATAATAGATCCCTCTGTGTGTAATGACTCTATATAATAGATCACTCTGTGTGTAATGACTCTATATAATAGATCACTCTGTGTGTAATGGCTCTATATAATAGATCCCTCTGTGTGTAATGACTCTATATAATAGATCCCTCTGTGTGTAATGACTCTATATAATAGATCCCTCTGTGTGTAATGGCTCTATATAATAGATCCCTCTGCATGTAATGACTCTATATAATAGATCCCTCTGTGTGTACTGACCCTATATAATAGATCCCTCTGTGTGTAATGTCTCTATATAATAGATCCCTCTGCATGTAATGACTCTATATAATAGATCCCTCTGCATGTAATGACTCTATATAATATAGGAGTGTCACTTTTTGTATTGAAGAACTGAAATAAATTAACTTTTTGATGATATTCTAATTTAGTGAGATGCATCTGTATGTGTTCCATGAGTTAGAATCGGATGTGTATACACTATACATTCACTGGGAAGTGCACAATAACCGGCCAAGTAGTGGCAGCTACCGTAGCCTCGTCCATCAATCGTCAGTCAATTGTAGAATTGTCCTGACTATTGGAGGCAGCGGAGTGCTGGTTCATGACAAATTGGTGGGATATCTGCGTGATCTCCTGAAAAAGACCTATATCTGCAGAGGGTTTCACTTATTGGAGCTTCAGCTTGTGCTCCAGAGCTGCTGTTCCTCCTGTAAGTATCAGAAAGGGGAAATCATAAGTGGGAAGTGAATCTTCCTGACTCCAATTTATTTTCCTCCACTATTTTGGAGTTATTTGCACCATTGAGTTCTCTAACTTGAGACAAATGTAACCATTGGCAGACACAGACAGAAAAGGGCCCCTGTGCAAGAACAATATATGGGCCCTTTGCAGCCAAAGAGCTCCTAAAAATGTAAATTTGCACCTGCATTGGAGGTAGAAATGGGCCCCCTTACCTCCTCGGCCCCTGTGCGGCTTCACAGGTTGCCCCAATGATATGTCCGCCGCTGAATGTAACAATTATTGGGTAACTTTCTTCTACTTTTCACCGATAGTTCTGGTTTCTGCTGTTAATACACGGGCGCGGGTTTGTTTTGCCAAATGTTTTTTAGATGCATTTATTTTTTTATTTGATTTCTGTTATATATACAGTATATACTCATATTTCTAGAGTGATGTCCCCTGCAGACAGAGCTTACCTTCTGTAAAATACAGTAATGTGATTTTTCATTATTTTTTTTACCAGTAGAAAGGCAAAAATAAAAATACTTTTATTTTCTGCCTTCTCCACCGTGCTTTTATCTTCCTTCAGTTATCCTCATCTTCCATATCCGGGAAGATATCGGAGCGTCTCCACCAGACATCCAATCTCGGGGCAGTTATATCCATCATACCTGTTCTTATGGCTGATCCTATAATTTCCTCTCTGAGAGAAGCAACATTGTTAAAAAGATTGTCCAACGTTAGAAAACATGGCTGTTTCTTCAACAAATAGCGCCTCTCCGTATACAGGTCGTATGTGGTACTGCAGTTCCGTCCTATTCACTTTGATGGAGCTGAGCCATGACACAACCATGGACAGCTGGGGCGCTGGTTTTGGAATAATGCAATAATTTTTTATACTTATAATCAGCCACTCACAATGAATATTTGGGTGTTTACTTCCCCTTTAAATAGTTGAGAGCGACTTTCTTCACACAGTGATACAATTGTCACCTAATGGGTGTGACACACGGTGTAATGTAACCCCGGCCTGGGGCATGAAGGAGGAAGATCTCCGAACTCAGAGGAGGAAGGAGGCGCAGCCGTATAGGGGACTCTCTGGGACAATGTCAGAAGCAGATGTTTCATCTCCACCACCATTGTATGAGGACCTGGTGACATCTGTCCAACAGTATGAAACATATTATATCTGCAAAGTAGCCAATTACAGGGATTATTTATCTCCATCCAACCAGGATAATGGGAGTAATACTCCAACCAGTATCTCAGTGCCACCCACAATAGTTCTAGACATGACCAGTCCTCCAGATTACTGTGAACTGCCTCCACTGTAATCATCCATAGCAGAAGGACCTCCACCAGTGCATCCTCCACCACCTGAAGGACCTCCACCAGTGCATCCTCCACCACCTAAAGGACCTCCACCAGTGCATCCTCCATCACCGGAAGGACCTCCACCAGTACATCCTCTACCACCTGAAGGACCTCCACCAGTACATCTTCCGCCACATGAAGGACCTCCACCAGTACATCCTCTACCACCTGAAGGACCTCCACCAGTACATCTTCCACCACCTGAAGGACCTCCACCAGTGCATCCTCTACCACCTGAAGGACCTCCACCAGTACATCTTCCGCCACATGAAGGACCTCCACCAGTAGTACCTCCACTACCAGTATATCCTCTGCCACCAGTAGGATCTTTACTACCAGTACATCTTCCACCAGCAGTAGGACCTTCACCACCAGTAAGACCTCCACTACCAACACATCCTCAACCACCAGTAAGACCTTCACCATCATTAGGACCTCCACCACCAGTAATCCTCCACCATAAGTAGGACCTCAACCATCAGTAGGACCTCCCCCACCAGTAATCCTCCACCGCCAGTAAGACCTCCACCATCATTAGGACCTCCACCACCAGTAACCCTCCACCATAAGTAGGACCTCGACCATCAGTAGGACCTCCCCCACCAGTAATCCTCCACCGCCAGTAAGACCTCCACCATCATTAGGACCTCCACCACCAGTAATCCTCCACCATAAGTAGGACCTCAACCATCAGTAGGACCTCCCCCACCAGTAATCCTCCACCGCCAGTAAGACCTCCACCATTAGTAGGACCTCCACCATCAGTACATCCTCCACCACCAGTAGGACCTCCCCCATCAGAAGGACCCCCACCGCCAGTATATCCTCCACCACCAATAGAACCACAGAACACAATGAATATAACAAGAGGTTTCTCCAGATTGAGCACAAAATATCTCTTCTACTGACTGCTGCAGTCTGAGGATTATTCCTCCCATCATGACCAGCCTCTTTAGTGTTTAGTAGACCACTCTGGCTGTTGAAACCTGCTGCACATGGGATGTATCGCTAGACACCGGCTTGGGCAGCGCCTGAGGAATCTGAGTCTAGTCCTCCTGGGGGATGGTGTCTAGCGCTATAATATTTTGGGGTTGTCAGGAGAGTGGTCCAAAAAGAGATGATAATAAGAGATCATTGTGCAAACAAGAAAGAGGATACAAAAAGATACAATGTCATTGAATGTTCCTAGAGGTCACATAGGACACTGGTGGCACCACCAGGACTTCTTCTGGCCGAACCCTGAAGTTGCCCACTTTAAGTGTCCTTCTGTGTGATATTAAAGCTTCGTCCTCTGAATCCTCCTGGGTGTAACCTGCTGCTTCCAACAATGAAAACGGGAATAAGAACCTCATCTTCAGAGTATTTATTGGAGCAGCAGCTTGTGCTTCAGAGCTGCTCTTACAAGATATTTTGTATTATTTTATTGCGGCAATGAGATTTTTTGTAAACTGTCATAGTATATGCATATATATATATATATATATATATATATATATATATATATATATATGTATATACTGTATATGTATATGGTATTTTTTTTTACATGAACAAAAATTGACATTACAACAGGGGTGCATAGACTTTTATATCCACTCTGTATAAAAAGTCTACACACCTCTGTTATAACAGCTTTTTGTCATGTAAAAAAAAAAAAAAAAACATACCAAGGAGAATCATTTCAGAATTTTAATGCCCCCCCCCCAAAAAAAAAACAATGGTGGAAGTTTTGAAAAAAAAAATTTTTCACCATTCACCTCACTTGAAATTTCTTTTACGGATTATTAGTACATTATATGGCGAAGTAAATGACGTCTTTCATGAAAAAAGAAAAAAAATGTTATGGGTCTTAGAAGAAAGAGGAAGGAAAAACAAAAACAAAAAACGCCATAAATGTATATATATATATAAAAAAAAAAAAAAGAAAAAATGTGAAAACTTCTCGGCAGTCAGATAGTTCTTCATCTGTTGGGAAATCACATGAGTGGCTCTCGTCATCGACAGCTCAGAAATGTGGACGTACAGGAAGGCAGGTAAATGCTGCGGGGACGAGACGTGCGATTGGACGAGTTTACCCATTAAAAAACAAAAGGTTGCAACAAAGTTGCAAGGGGACACAAGTGCATTAAGTACCAGCTCTGATCCAGAAGAAGGTAAAGATAAAAAACCCAAGAGGCCGATGCTAAATGCTTCAAAATAAGGGTAAAATTTCTTCCTGAGCTTTTCCTTAAAAAAATAAAATAATAGAAAACAAAAAAATGTGTTGCCCTTTGTTCTGTTGATAGAAATTTAAGGGGTAAGGTTTCTCCTTGTGGAGAGTGACATGACAGGTCTGGCATGCCAGTATGAGGAGACTTATAAGCCATGCATGCTCCTCTGGGAAATTAAATATGCAAATCGTCTCTTCAGAGAGGAAGAGGACTTGAACTCTAGCGCCACCTACTGGAAGCAGCAATCCTACAAGTCAATATCGACCCTTTAACGAACCTTGAAATATGACTTAGGATGAAAGCCAAATCAGAATCTCAATTTGCAGACACGGTGTTTCGGGGTATTGCTCCTCGTCAGTGCAAAGTATGAGATCTGATTTAGCTAGGTGAGAGGCTATTTTGTTGATAGACAAAGAGGACTTGAACTCTAGCGCCACCTATTGGAAGCAGCGATCCTACAAGTCAATATCGACCCTTTAACGAACCTTGCAATATGACTTAGGATAAAAGCCAAATCAGAATTCTTCCTCTCTGAAGAGACAATTTGCATACTTCATTTCCCAGAGGAGCAGGCATGGCTTATAAGTCTCCTCACTCTGACATGCCAGGCTTGGCTTGTCACTCTCCACAAGGAGAATCGTTACCCCTTAGCCTTCTGTTGATAGAGTAAAGCACCTACATGTGAGATGGACATCTTGTCTCTGGCCTCTGTAAGGTACGTCTGTACACAGTGGCGTAACTAGAGCCAAATGGACCCCGGGGCAAAATTTTGACCTGGGCCTCCACCTCCGTGTTGGTCAGATGTATAGGCCCTCGTAGTGTTTTCACAGTCTAATCCAATTGGAGTAATAATAATAGTTATTAAAAAAATAACTTTTATTCAATATATTTTAAAAATTTATATAAAGCACAAACCAAATGATTAAAATCTGTATTTGTGTATTGGCTATATTTTTCAGTACCTCTTTTAATTATATTGTGGTCTAAGATATGTCACGGTATAACGTTTGTTAGACAGATCTTCCTGTTTCATGTCGTCCTCATTATTTCCGAAAAGATATAATTGTACAGTAGCCATATTATTAGGAATGATATCACACGCTATCTAAATGATGGTGTAATGTCTTTCTTATTTTTATTATTTTTTTATTAGTGTCTAGATTGACAAAAAACTAACTTTTCATTAGCTAAACTATCATATATATGATCTCTATATCTAAGATTTTATAGTGTATATTAGATACTCAGAGGACAACAGGATGATCTATTGTGAACCTATCTTAATTGTATCAAGTTTTTATTTTCCAAATGAGTTAGCTTTCAGGTATACCTTCTTTAATTATATTTATAGTGCAACACTGGTTTGATAGTTATCGGGATCAATATCCATTATGAAGGTCATGGTCAGGAGGCAATTGGGATCAACCGATGTCATAATTAGAATCCTGACCATGACCTTCATAATGGATATTGATCCAGATACAGGAGGAGTGAGGGTCCTATATCCTATAAGTTCACCTTCCATGTGGTAAAGTCCTGGCTGTTTCCTGTAATAATCTTCCCCTGGTATAATATTCCTGTCCTGGGCCCCTTTCTGGTATAATGTCCTCCATTCTGAGCTTCTTCTAGTAATAATGTCCCCATTGTGGGCACATTACTGTAATCATGTCCCCTATCCTGGTATATTATTCCCCATCTTGGACCCCTCCCTGGTGTAATGTCCTTCACCCTGGTATAATGCTCCCCATCCTGGGCCCCTTCCTTCTATAGTGCCCTCCATCCTGTGCCAATCCTTGTATAATGCCCCCCATCCTGGGCCCCTTCCTTGTATAATCCCCCAATCATAAGCTCTCCTGGTATAATGTCCCTCATTCTGTGCCCCTTCCAGTAATAATGTCCCCCATCCTGTGCTCCTTACTGTAGTAATGTACCCCATCCTGGTATAATATTCCCTGACATGGGCACCTTACTGTAATAATGTCCCCCATCCTGGGCCTCTTCCTGGTATAATGTTCCCTGACATAGGCTCCTTACTGTAATAATGTCTCCCTTCCTGGTATAATGTCCCCCATTCTAAGCCCCTTCCAGTAATAATGCCCCCCATCGTGGGCCTCTCACTATAATAATGTCCTCCATCCTGGCATAATGTCCTCCATCCTGGGGCCCTTCCTTGTATAATGCCACCAACCTGGGTCCCTTCCTGGTGTAATGTTCCCTGCCCTGGACCCCTTACTGTAATAATGTACCCTTTCCTGATATAATGTCTTCCATTCTGAGCCCCTTCCAGTAATAATGCCCCCCATCCTGGACTGGACCCCTTACTGTAGTAATATCCCCCATCCTGGTATAATGTTCCCCATCCTATATAATGTCCCCCATCCTGGCCCCTTCCTGTAACAATGTCCCTCATCCTGGTATAATGTCCCCCATCCTGGACCCCTTCCTATAACAATGTACCTCATCCTGGTATAATGTTCCCCATCCTGGCCCCTTCCTGTAACAATGTCCCTTATCCTGGTATAATGTCCCCCATCCTGACCTTTTCCTGTAACAATGTCCCCCATCCTGGTATAATGTCCCCCATCCAGGCCCCTTCCTGTAACAATGTCCCCCATCCTGGTATAATGTCCTCCATCCTGGCCCCTTCCTGTAACAATGTCCCCCATCCTGGTATAATGTCCCCCATCCGGGCCCCTTCTTGTAACAATGTCCCCCATCCTGGTATAATTTCCCCCATCCTGGCCCCTTCCTGTAACAATGTCCCCCATCCTGGTATAATGTCCCCCATCCTGGTATAATGTTCCCCATCCTGGTCCCTTCCTGTAATGATGTCCCCCATCCTGGTATAATGTCTCCCATCCTGGCCCCTTCCTGTAACAATGTCCCCCATCCTGGTATAATGTCTCCCATCCTGGCCCCTTCCTGTAACAATGTCCCGCATCCTGGTATAATGTCCCCCATCCTAGCCCCTTCCTGTAAAATGTCCCCCATCCTGGTATAATGTCCCCCATCCAAGGCCCCTTTCTTGTATAATGTTCTGCCTCTCTTTTTAAAACAAACAATTCTTCTTTCCTTCCTCTGCTCCCACGACGTGTGGAGTCCTCTTCTATTGCAGCCTACAGTTTGTTGGCATGGGCTGCACATGACGTCACTGCCATGCGTCGCTCGTGACTGGCATGCCGACATCAGCTTCCGGGCTCTGATTGGCCAGCGGCATGTGTTGCCGTGCAGGGAACCAGGGGGTCTCCGCGCAATAATACAGTTCAGCTGAATGTATCTCCTGGAATGCACATTCAGCCGAAGTAGGTCGCTGGCATCGGCAGCCCCCCCTACCCCGCACAGGCTCGGTCTCGGACGCACCCTCTGTTATGCCCCTGTGAAACCATTGTCCTTGAGATGGAAATATTGTCTCCAGCCCAAATACAGTTGAACCTGTCCACAGGACTTTTGATACAAATATCTTTTTCAAAGTACAAGGACGTCATCTACAGGAAGATGGAGATCACTGCAACCGCTTTTGTAAAGACCCTTGACCGTCTAATCCATTTTCGACCCAAGAGCGCCACCTTCAGGAGAGCGTCAACATCAGCAGCCTTGCGAATGTTCCTGGAGAGCTCAAAAAACTATGACCTGATAGGATGGTACCATTACTGTCCCTGTACTCTTGTCCCTTAATTAAGTGGTTTAATTACATTCCCTTATTTGTAATAAATCCGTTTTATAGACCCAGTAGCTCTTGTAAATTATTTTTAACTGGCACCAAAAACTCTGCAAATTCTACCGATGTCTCGTGCCCAATTATTGCAGAATATTTCCCCTTAAGACACTAAATGCAAGAAGTATCCCGATGATCTTGCTCGGCGGGTTGTGCAGCAAATTTACCATATAGTGACTATATGAAGCTTAGATGTGCGGTTATCTTGCGTACAGGTGCTGAGCACCCACCATACACAGCACAAGAAACCGCAGAAATCACAGCGCAGCTCTGGTGGTAACTAGAGTATGCAGCGGTAGCTGTACCCTGCACATTAGAGGGGTAAAGATTATGATCTGTAAATCCTCCCCGGGTCCAGAGCTGAGTCTCCACCACTGCTCTCGGAGTCTGTCATTGTCTCAGCTCACTGATTGGCTGCAGCGCTGTCAGTGCTGCAGAAAATAACAGTTACTAGGAGCAGCGGTGAAGACCCAGAGCTGGACCTGGTCAGAAAACTGCCCCCTTTACATACTTCCTTTTCTCTAAATGTGTAGTTTTTCTTTTATTAAGGTCATGCACTTCCATAATATGACCACTTGGTGGCGCTTGGTGCTATACAAATAACACTGAGTTGTTTAAATGGAGACGGTCCATATAGGGCATGACATGTGTGGAGCCGCTGCCTGCTCATGCCATCTACTAGACTGCATGCAGTGATCGTGGCTGGAGAGGAGCTGGCACTTTTTATAGATTTGTAATATTTTCCTCCTGCTGTAAATGTCGCTGTTCTCCTGAATCCAGCGATGGTTTTCTTTTGTTCCTGTTCCTTTCCGTTCCTGAGATATGGCCTCCTCTTTCCTGTATATAAAACCGGTCTTGTTAGCCAAGTAGGCATTGTCCACTCACATGGCCACACCCACTTGGCAAAAAAAAGACCAGGGAAGAGGAGGCCATATCTCAGGAATGGAGAGGTGTAGGAACAAAAGAAAAACATCGCCAGATTCAGGAGAATGGCGGCGTTCACACCAGGTGAAGAAATGACATATTTAATAGTAAGTGCCAGGTCCTATTTATCATCGCTGTCCTCTGACTACATCCCTGCCCTCCTCTCATCTACTGAAATGTTGGAGCAGCCCCATCTGTTCCCACCCGGGTTCACGAGGCCTCATTGTGCCGTCACTTTCTGCCACCTATTAGCTTTATCTGTTTCTGGGAAAGCTGGGTGACTTTTACATTGACAGCTATTACGTCCTGAGTGATGGGCAGACCTATTTTCTAGAGTCATGAATGGTAAATTTGATGCATTCACTATTTCTTCCATATCCCAGAAGCATGGCGATGCACATAGTAAGCTGGAATAACAAGCGGTGCATGTCCCTTTAACTGATTACTTAAAGGGACGTACCCTCTTTATACCAGAATACCAATAGTCTGTGCTTAAACATCCTCGAGGGAAAGTCGGAGACTAAAAATACCATAAATGCAAATCTGTACCATTTTTTACTTCCTAATTTCCTGGTCCATGAGATACAAGATTGGTGAGAAGCTCAGGTTTCATCCAGGAGGAGCCGTCCCCGGTACATAGAACTGTGCAGAGGTATACGGCGTATACAGCATCCACCGGGACATAGAGAGGACTGAATGATGGAGTGCCCCCCAAACCCGCCACCGTATGAGCTGCCCCCCACTCCTCTGGTGATGACCAACCAGACGACAATGGTGGTAATACCGCCACCTGCCTACAAGGATTACATGGCTCACTCCATCCTTAACATCTTCTTCTGCTGCCTGCCGCTGGGGATTGTGGCGCTCGTCTTCTCCATAAAGGTAATAAAAAAGTGAGGGTTTATTATTCTCTGTTATCACCCAATAAGGAAGGGGTGTCCATAGAGGCCATGCAACATAATTATCCATTGGTTTAACCCCTGAAAGGGCTTGTTTGGGAGATTAATGGTGGTGAATGGGGTCCACGCAACACCCCTGGTGGTCTAGTGTCCACTTTTCTGGTGGTCTACGGCAGTGAAGGGGTCAATGCCAATGTTCTTAGCGGCTGAAGGTTTGTTACATTTGTATCCAGATTTAAGCACATCAGTAACACAAATGTCTCTCCTGTTTCGATAGTTTGATACAATGTATCAGTACAGGTAAAATGTATCAGACGGAGTCCAGAAGGATACAATGGTGACAATCCCTCAGCTGTCAGAAGCTTATAGATATGCTTGAACTCTAGAGCGCCACCTATTGGAAGCAGCGATCCTAAAAGTCAATATCGACCCTTTAACGAGCCTTGTCACATGACTTAGGATAAAAGCCAAACCAGAATCTCAGTTTGCAGACATGATGTTTCGGGGTGTTGCCCCTCGTCAGTGCAAAGTATGAGCTCTGATTTGGGTAGGTGAGAGGTTCTGGACTGGGATCTAAGGGGTAACGTTTCTCCTTGTGGAGAATGGCATGTCAAAGAGAGGAGACTTAAAAGCCATGCATGCTCCTCTGGGAAATTACACCATGTCTGTAAACTGTGATTCGGGTTTGGCTTTTATCCTAAGTCATATTACAAGGTTCGTTGAAGGGTCGATATTGATTTTTTTAGGATCGCTGCTTCCTATAGGTGGCGCTAGAGTTCTAGCCCTCTTTATCACGGAAGAGACAATTTGCATATTTAATTTCCCAGAGGAACATACATGGCTTATAAGTCTCCTCACCTTGGCATGCCAGGCTTCACATGTCACTCTCCACAAGGAGAGACGTTAATCCCTTAGAACTCAGCTTCTAGCTATAAACATGAATATATCTATTCAGTAACAACAAACAAACAAAAATGTCTCTAAAAGTTTCAGAACTTTGATGTCATGTTTTTCCTGAAAAGTGTTATTTCATCGCCCCTCCAGACACGGAACCATATAAATCATACCAGGGCTGAAGTTCACTCCCGCTCGGCTCACAGCTGGAACAAGGCGGCGTCGGCGGTGGGATTTTGCATTTACGCTGCCTGGATCTCATTCTTCATATATACCAGAGTGGCATATACCTCCTACTACTATGGATGAGGGACACGGACCGCTGCTTCCACCCAATCCGCTGCTGTGAACGGACGGACTCTCGTCTGCCGTGACGGATGTTTGTATGATAACTGCTTCCTGTACATAATAAAGTCTGACAATAACCAACGCCGAATTACCGCTTATTGCACGACAGCAGATGGGCGTATAGGGTCAGAAAGAGACGAGAACAGAAGACGTCCCCCGTACAGCCGGCAGGCGAGGTCAGAAGCCATCTCCAGCCCCTCCAGGATACGGAAAAATAATTAAAAAATTATTTTAAAAAAGTGCCGTCTGAAAGGTCACAGCCCCAGGCCTCATTCACACGATAGGTTTTCACGTATGAGTGCTCATACCTATAATAGTCTATGGGGCCGTTCATATGTTCGTGAGCGGAGACAGGTCTGAAATTAATCCGAGTGTCAGATCAAACTTGTCAATGAAAGCCCAAAAGTCCGCGAAAAAAATGTACATCGCTCGGATGTCATTATTGCGCTGCCCGACGTTCATGGAGCGATAGGTGAGGGGGAGACACTAATAAAACTCTGATGTGTGCAGCAGCCCCAGCTGGTTCTGGATGGGACGGAACGTAGGACTCATTCAGTGCACAAAAACATCAGTCCCAGTTCAGAGTTTGATCCAAGTTTGATTAGAGTTTGATTAGAGTTTGATCAGAGCTTGTTCCGAGTTTGGTCAGAGTTTGATCTGAGTTTGATTAGAATTTGATCCAAGTTTGATCAGAGTTTGATTAGAGTTTGATTAGAATTTGATCTGAGTTTGATCAGAGCTTAGCCCGAGTTTCATCAGAGATTGGTCCGACACACACGCTCAGTCCCCTCTTCCTAATTAACCGAGTGCTGAAGGACACACATGCTCAGTCACTTCCGCCTTATGAGCCGAGTGCTGGAGGACACACATGCTAAAGTCACCTCCTCCTATTGAGCCGAGTGCTGGGGGACACACATGCTCAGTCACCTCCTCCTAATGAGCCGAGTGCTGGAGGACACACACACTCAGTCCCCTCCTCCTAATGAGCCAAGTGCTGGAGGACACACATGATCAGTCACCTCCATCTAATGAGCCGAGTGCAGGAGGAGACAAACGCTCAGTCCCCTCCTCCTAATGAGCCGAGTGCTGGAGGACACACATGCTCAGTCACTTAAATCAGATGAGCCGAGTGCTAGAGGACACACACGCTCAGTCACTTCCACCTAATGAGCTAAGTGCTGGAGGACACACGCTCAGTCACCTCCACCTAATGAGCTGAGTGCTGGAGGACACACACGCTCACTCCCCTCCTCCTAATGAGCCGAGTGCTGGAGGACACACACACTCAGCCCCCTCCTCCTAATGAGCCAAGTGTTGAAGGACACATATGCTCAGTCACCTCCACCCAATGAGCCGAGTGCTGGAGGACACACGCTCAGTCCCCTCCTCCTAATGAGCCGAGTGCTGGAGGACACACACGCTCAGTCACCTCCACCTAATGAGCCAAGTGCTGGGGGACACACACACTCAGCCCCCTCCTCCTAATGAGCCGAGTGCTGGAGGACACACATGCTCAGTCACCTCCATCTGATGAGCAGAGTGCTGGAGGACACACATGCTCAGTCACCTCCATCTAATGAGCAGAGTGCTGGAGGACACACACACTCAGCCCCCTCCTCCTAATGAGCCGAGTGCTGGAGGACACACATGCTCAGTCACCTCCACCTAATGAGCCGAGTGCTGGAGGACACACATGCTCAGTCACCTCCTCCTAATGAGCCGAGTGCTGGAGGACACACATGCTCAGTCACCTCCTCCAGGGGCGGACACAGACTGTAGTGGGCCCCTGTGCAAGAATTTTTTTGGGGCCCCCCCCGCCCTTCATAGGGGGCATGAAGGCCCCCCCCCCGTGCATCTCTCATCCCCCCGTGCATCTCTGATTCCCCCCACTCCTAGTTAATTAATTGTATGTAAAAAAAATACAACTTGTTATACTTACCCCCAGGGCCGGCTCCAGGTTTTTCTGGGCCCTGGGCGACAGAGTTTCAGTGGTCTCTTTAATACATACCACGATTCATGATGCACAGATACCACAGAGAAATATATATATATAGTACAATGCCAAAGATTTCACTTACTACATTACATGAGTGATATCTATTGTAAATTTCACAATAGCTCAGAAACCAGCGAATCCTCCCAGTGCACAGTGCAGACCGGACAGTATAGTCCTCCATACAGTATAATGGGCACCATATAATGCTCCATACAGGATACTGACCCCCTTATAATGCTCCATACAGGATACTGGTCATCATATAATGCTCCATACAGAATACTGGCCCCCATATAACGCTCCATACACGATACTGGTCCCCATATAACGCTCCATACAGGATACTGGTCCCCATATAACACTGCATACAGAATACTGGCCCCCATATAACGCTCCATACAGAATACTGACCCCCATATAACGCTCCATACAGAATATTGGCCCCCATATAACGCTCCATACAGAATACTGGCCCCCATATAACGCTCCATACAGAATAATGGGCCCCATATAACGCTCCATACAGAATACTGACCCCCATATAACGCTCCATACAGAATACTGTCCCCCATATAACGCTCCATACAGAATACTGTCCCCCATATAGCGCTCCATACAGAATACTGACCCCCATATAACGCTCCATACAGAATATTGGCCCCCATATAACGCTCCATACAGAATACTGGCCCCCATATAACGCTCCATACAGAATACTGACCCCCATATAACGCTCCATACAGAATTTTGGCCCCCATGTAACGCTCCATGCAGGCTGTTCCCCCCTTATAATGCCCCATGCAGGATGACACCCCCCTTTTAATGCCCTATGCAGGATGTCACCTCTGCCCCCCATAAAATGCCCCAGGCAGGATGTCACCTCTCCCCCCCATATAATGCCCCTTGCAGGATGTCACTTCCCCCCTTTTCAATGCCCCATGAAGGAGGTCACACCCCCCCCTCCTTATAATGCCCCATGCAGTATGTCACACACCCACCCTCCTTATAATGCCCCATGCAGGATGTCACTTCCCCCCTTCCCCTCTAATAATGCCCCATGCAGGATGTAACTTCCCCCCTTCCCCTCTTATAATGCCCCATGCAGGATGTCACACTCGCCCCCACCCCCAAATAATGCCCCATGCAGGATGTCAATTCCCCCCTCCCCCTCTTATAATGCCCCATGCAGGATGTCACCCCCCTCCCTTATAATGCCCCATGCAGGATGTCACTTCCCCCCCTTCCCCTCTTATAATGCCCCATGAAGGATTTCACCCACCCCCACCCCCATATAATGCCCCCATTCAGGATGTCAATTCCCCCCTCCCCCTCCCCCATATAATGCCCCATGCAGGATGTCAATTCCCCCCTCCCCCTCTTATAATGCCCCATGCAGGATGTCACACCCCCTCCCTTATAATGCCCCATGCAGGACATCACTTCCCCCCTTCCCCTCTTATAATGCCCCATGCAGTATGTCACACCCCCCCATATAATGCCCCATGCAGGATGTCACCCCCCCATATAATGCCCCATGCAGGATGTCACACCCCCATCCCTTATAATGCCCCATGCAGGATGTCACCTCTCCCCCCATATAATGCCCCATGCAGGATGTCACCCCCCCATATAATGCCCCATGCAGGATGTCACCCCCCCATATAATGCCCCATGCAGGATGTCACCCCCCCCGTATAATGCCCCATGCATGATGTCACCCCCCCATATAATGCCCCATGCAGGATGTCACACCACCACCACCCCTATATAATGCCCCATGCAGGATGTCACACCCACTCTCCCCCCACCATATAATGCTCATGGCCCCATACATAAAAAAAAAAATCAAATACTCACCTCACTTCTCACCTGATGCTGATCCGGACTCCAGCATCGCCCGCCTCTTCCCGCTCTGTGCTGTGACCGCTCAGGAGAGATCGCGCGTGGTGTAAAGACATCACCGCGCACTCTGACCCGAGACGTCACAGTCAGAGGACGCGGAAGACGCTGCGGAGACATGGGGAGGGGTAAGTATTGTGCCGGCGCCGTCACATGACCGGAGATGTCCTTGCGCTCAGCATGGGGCCGGGGGCCCATGCTGAGCGCAGGGACATCTCCGGTCATGTGACGGCGGAGGGTCATGTGACGGCGGGGGGTCCTGCGGGGGGGCCCCATGAGGAGACACCCAAGAGGGGGCCCCAACGGGGCTCCGAGGGGGCCCCGACCGGCCGGGCCCCATGCTGGAGTCAGGACAGTCATGCCCTGATGGCGGCCCTGCTGGAGGCTGGAGGGGCCCCCTCTCCCTTGGGGGCCCCCGTTCAATGAACCGGCTGCACGGGCGGTAGGTCTGCCCCTGACCTCCTCCTAATGAGCCGAGTGCTGGAGGACACACACACTCAGTCCCCTCCTCCTAATGAGCCGAATGCTGGAGGACACACATGCTCAGGCACCTCCACCTAATGAGCCGAGTGCAGGAGGACACATACGCTCAGTCTCTTCCTCCTAATGAGCTGAGTGCTGGAGGACACACACGCTCAGTCACTTGCATCTGATGAGCTGAGTGCTGGAGGACACACACGCTCAGTCACTTCCACCTAATGAGCTGAGTGCTGGAGGACACACACGCTCAGTCACTTGCATCTGATGAGCTGAGTGCTGGAGGACACACACGCTCAGTCACTTACATCTGATGAGCCGAGTGCTGGAGCGGACACAAATATTGCTGCACGGACTAATTTATAGGAAAAGTCAGGGGCGGACATATCATTGGTGAAACATGTGCAGCCATACAGGGGCCCTAAAGGTCAGGGGGCCACATTCACCTCTGTAGAAGGCGCAATTGTGCATAATGATGAGAGATTGGCCTGCAGAGGGCCCGTATATTGTTCTTGCACAGGGGCCTCTTCTGTCTGTGCTGCCAGTGGGGAAATGTCATCTATTCATCTGTATTTTTAGTTGCATTCTATGTGATCCGGGCGCCGTCCTCTGTTTTTCTTGATTCACATTTCTCGGACCAGTTCTGTCACTTTGTAACAGAAGCAACAATGTATTTATCTATTTATTTATTGCACTGTATTTGTATCAACTTCTTTTTTGCAAATTATTCTGTTTTTATTTCTATTATTCATTTGTTATTAACCCTTTAAGGACGCAGCCAATTTTTATTTTTGCATTTTTATTTTTTTCTCCCCTTTTTCAAAAATCCTTCCTTTTTTTTCCCACCCCTGGAATAGGCTGTATAATAAACCAAGTGAGTCAACACTGGACTAAACTCATATTAGTTATTGATAGTTAATAAAGCAAGAGATCATCAGCTTAGTGCTTATACTGCTACCATGGCGCCAGCCTCGACGTGCATTCTGGTGCCTCACCCTCTACTGGGGGTGACCAGGAGGAAGGAAGAACGAAAGTTACCTAAAGAACCTTTATCCTTTCCTTTCCTCTTCCTCTTTCCTTTCTTTTCTTCCTTCCCTTGCTTCCCTTTCTTTCTTCTTTTCTTCACTTTCTCCTTTCTTCTCCTTCCTTTTCTTTCCTTTTTCCTTTTTCCTTCCTTTCCTTTCTTCCCTTTCTTAACTTTCTTCATATCCTTTCTTTTCTTTTCTTTCTCTTGTTTTTTTTTCTTTCTTCCCTTGCTTCCCTTTATTCCTTCCCTTTCTTCTTTTCATTTCTTCCTTCTTTCTCTTCCCTTTCTTTCTTCCTTTCCTCCTCTCCTTTCTTCCTTTCCTTCTTTCTTTCCTCCCTTCCCTTTCTTCCTTCTCTTTCTTTCTTCCTTTCTTCGTTCCCTTTATTTCTTCATTTCTTCTTTCCCTTTCTTTCTTCCTTCCTTTCCTTTCTTCCTTCTCTTTCCTTTCTCCCCTTTCTTCCTTCCTTTTCTTCACTTTCTTCCTTCCCTTTTTTCCGATCCTTTCTTTTCTTCATTTCCATTGTTTCTTTTCTTCCTTCACTTGCTTCCTTTTCTTCCTTTCATTTCTTCCTTCCTCTTTCTCTTCACTTTCTTTCTTCCTTTTCTTTCTTCCTTTCCTCCTTCCCTTTCTTTCTTCCTTTCCTCCTTCCCTTTCTTTCTTCCTTTCCTCCTTCCCTTTCTTTCTTCCTTTCCCCCTTCCCTTTCTTTCTTCCTTTCCTCCTTCCCTTTCTTTCTTCCTTTCCTTCTTGCCTTTCATTTTTCCTTTCCTCCTTCCCTTTCTTTCTTCCTTTCCTTCTTGCCTTTCATTTTTCCTTTCCTCCTTCCCTTTCTTCCTTTCCTTCTTTCTTTCCTCCCTTCCCTTTCTTCCTTCTCTTTCTTTCTTCCTTTTTCGTTCCCTTTATTTCTTCATTTCTTCTTTCCCTTTCTTTCTTCCTTCCTTTCCTTTCTTCCTTCTCTTTCCTTTCTTCCCTTTCTTCCTTCCTTTTCTTCACTTTCTTCCTTCCCTTTTTTCCGATCCTTTCTTTTCTTCATTTCCATTGTTTATTTTCTTCCTTCACTTGCTTCCTTTTCTTCCTTTCATTTCTTCCTTCCTCTTTCTCTTCACTTTCCTCCTTCCCTTTCTTTCTTCCTTTCCTCCTTCCCTTTCTTTCTTCCTTTCCTCCTTCCCTTTCTTTCTTCCTTTCCTCCTTCCCTTTCTTTCTTCCTTTCCTCCTTCCCTTTCATTTTTCCTTTCCTCCTTCCCTTTCTTTCTTCCTTTCCTCCTTCCCTTTCTTTCTTCCTTTCCTCCTTCCCTTTCTTTCTTCCTTTCCTCCTTCCCTTTCTTCCTTTCCTTCTTTCTTTCCTCCCTTCCCTTTCTTCCTTCTCTTTCTTTCTTCCTTTCTTCGTTCCCTTTCTTTCTTCCTTTCCTCCTTCCCTTTCTTTCTTCCTTTCCTCCTTCCCTTTCTTTCTTCCTTTCCTCCTTCCCTTTCTTTCTTCCTTTCCTCCTTCCCTTTCATTTTTCCTTTCCTCCTTCCCTTTCTTTCTTCCTTTCCTCCTTCCCTTTCTTTCTTCCTTTCCTCCTTCCCTTGCTTTCTTCCTTTCCTCCTTCCCTTTCTTTCTTCCTTTCCTCCTTCCCTTTCATTTTTCCTTTCCTCCTTTCCTTTCTTTCTTCCTTTCCTCCTTCCCTTTCTTTCTTCCTTTCCTCCTTCCCTTTCTTTCTTCCTTTCCTTCTTGCCTTTCATTTTTCCTTTCCTCCTTCCCTTTCTTTCTTCCTTTACTCCTTCCCTTTCTTTTTTCTTTCTTCCTTCCCCGTCTTTTTTGTTTCTTTCTCTTCTTCCGATGTTGCCACTTGTCAGATACAATTATACATGTGGTTCAATTATTCTCCAGCTTGATTTTTATTTGACATTTTCCTTTCCCAGTCGTATGTTTCTGCTGTCACCTTCTCTCTTTCTGTTTCTAATTGATTTTAATCCCTCCCTATTGTATATTTGTAATAATGTGAACTAATAAAATATCCCTTCTGCTCGTATTCATGGTGTGAGTACCTCTATTAATGTGACACTGATCTGCTGACGGAGGCTTATTCGATTTAATACTGACTTTTCATGTTTTGCTTCCTTTCATCATGCTCTGAATTAGCATCCAGCCTCAGCTCAACACAGTTTGTTACAATGTATCAGTGCAGTCCAGACTCTCCAGAATGGATACAATAGTAATAAAGCCTCATCATTAAGAATAGAGGGATTGGGCTTTGAGCCTCCAGATAAAACCATAAATGTTTTTATTCACTGACAGCAAGAAAATGGTCTGTTAGAAAGTTGCAGAACTTTGATGCGAGACCCAATGTCATTTTTTTTTAAAGTGTTATAATTTTATTTCATTGTCCCTCCAGACAGGCGGAGATATGGAGCAGCAGGATGATGACTCTCCCATCGGCTCTCACCTGGATCATTGCGGTGCTGGCATTCGGGATTTGCATTAACGTTGCCTGGATCACATACTAATGGGTGACAAAAAATCAACTATTACTACTATGGATAGGAGAGGCGACATGGACCGCTGCTGCTTCTGGCACGACTCTGCAGCTGCGGAAAGACTGACTGCGGCTATGTAGAATTAAGTGTTAATGAGAACCGCACCTTGTACAATACGGAGAATGCCTCCAAGTCTAATGCTCAGCGTGTGATTAGCATTTATTAAATAATAGAATATCTACAGACATTATAATCACTTATGTCCATATAGGAATAAAGTACTCAAGAACCAAGATATACAGAATAAAATGATATTTTATTAAATGCAAAAAGAATAAAGTACTCAAGAACCAAGATATACAGAATAAAATGATATTTTATTAAATGCAAAAAATCAATAAAATAAATAAATCACAATAAAAGTTACAGCGGGAAACCACAAGATGGCAGCACAAACCCATAATAGTGGAAACCAAGAAAGGGGTTGAAGTTATTGTATAGCAAGGAACATAAGTCATAGAAAGAAAGCAAGCTTCTAATGTTGTAACCTGACATGCGAGATAATCCGCTGTCCCCGCATACAAATATAAGCTAGACAATCAAAAAAGAACATACATTACCTATTACTGAGCAGTGCTACCAGCCCCTACGCACGTTTCAGAAGATGCATATATATGGGTGTCCACAAAGGACACATACAGCCATCTGCATATGCTGCCAGCAAGAGGGAAAAGACATATGTTAAATATATACATATATATATATATATATATATATATATATATATATATACACACACTTCTCAAGTTATGTAGATATCCCCCAGAGGCACACAGACCCATATGCTATATTTTATATTTTCATCCTCCATAGATTATGCAGGGAAAGAAATCCCCCTTCTAATGCAAATTGCTATATCTCCCTAACTCTATTCCATTGTCCAGAGGAGCTAAGTTCAGAGAGGACCAAGTTTCCTATATTTTTAGCTTTTCGAAAGACAAACTTAGGGGCAGGCAGGTAGGGACTCCCAAAGAAGGGGATCCTGCTAAAGTAAAGGCCAGAATTTTGTGACCATATGTTTGAAAGGACCAGTTTGCGCATTATACTACGTGATTATAGGGATAGCTGCGAGCTGTTATTTTAGTGAGATTTATGTTTCTCGAATACTTGCAGGTTTTTTAAACAGATTTTCCCTAGGGATAGATAAAATCTCCTGAAACACAATAATTAACTGATCCTCATGATACCCCTTATTAACAAATTGGGCTTTTGGTCTTTGGGAATATTGGCAAACCAGATTGGAAGATGGCAACTAGTTTTAGCAATATAGCTATTTGAATCCACCGGTTTACGGTAGCATTTGATGAAGATGGCATGATTCTGTATTCAGATCAAAAAAAATAATAGTAGAATGACTGTAAGTGGGGATAAATTTGAGAAAAAAATTATTTTAATTTAGCTGATCAAAAAAGGACAAAAGAGATTCTTCAGAGCCTTTCCAGATGAAGATGATATCGTCTATGAACCGCCGCCACAGGGCCAGTTTCGACTGTAGTTTGCCATTAGGGAAGATGGTAAGGTGTTCCTATTTGCCCATTTACAAATTAGTACAGCTTGGCGTGAACCTGGTCCCCATGGCGGTTCCCCAGGCTTGAAGATAGATATCATTACTGTATGAAAAATAATTATGGGTCACAATGAACAGAATGCTGTCAGTAATGAATTTGATTTGATCAGGATGATACTTCCTACTAGGCTCAAGAAAAATTTTCGCTGCTTCACAGCCTTTTTCATGTTCAACAGGTAGTTTCTAATATTTGTAAAATATAGCCATTGTCCTTTAGATGTGCTGGCAATTGTGTGACACATGGTCTTGACATACTTGTGTGATGGGAGTCAACATACTTTGATAGATTGGCAGTTAAACCACCAATGCCCGAAATAATATGGCGGCCGAGGGGGTTGGTACTATCCTTATGCAGTTTTGGAATATGATAAAACACCGGCAGCCTCGGGGTTTTGTTTAAGATGAAATAAAATTCATTCTTATTGAGTATGCCCTCATTACGCCCATGGCTAGAATTTCCATGAAACTCTTAGTGGGGTCCATTTTGAATTTCCTATATGTCTGAATGTCTCCAAGTATGTGTAAGGATTCACAGTCATAGTAAGAGAGGTCCATTATTGTTATTATTTTCCTGCAATGAAATAATGGCCTTTCTCTCCTGATTGGTCAAATTGGATTGGGGATACATTGATTTTTCGAAGGCAAGTTGATGTATCCCATTAATGTCCATGGTTTCAAAGGTTTTTAAGGCTGTTGAATATTCATTAATAGGATTGAAATTGTATTTGAGGGTAAGAACAGTATGAATAAATTGAGATTCATTATTATTGCGGACATTAAACTGATTACTTAACCCATTATCCTTTTTTAAAAAATATTTTTTAAGGGCCCATTTAGAAGTGTAATGTTTGATGCCAATGGATGCATCAAACGTATTGAATTTGGCAGAAGGGGCAAATTTTGAGACTTTAATAGAGATACCTCTTTAGTGTTTTTTTTGCTCAAATTACCGTATACATTTTCGGGTCATATTCTATAGACTTGAAACGGGAATCTCTTTTAGTCTTCCCTATGCCTCTTTTGCCTCTTTTCATTTTGTGGGTTTTTTGGGGGGGGAAAGTAGGCAGTAGGGCCCCCAGTAGCCTTTCTACCTATATTAGCATTATCTTTATTTTTAAAATGATTCTTAAGCTTTTACGTTTCCGTTTTTTTCTCCCTTTCTACCAGCAATAACTTTTTTATTTTAAACCCATAGCGTCTCCATTTTTCGGGATCTGGGGCCGGGTGAGGGCTTAATTTTTGTGCGCCGATCTGACGTTTTTATTGATACTATTTTGGCCTATATACGATGTTTTGATCGCCTCTAATTGCATTTTATTGTAACGTTGTGTTGACCAAAAAACGTAATTCTGGCGTTTTGATTTTTTTTCTCATTACGCCGTTTACCGATCGGATTAATTCTTTCTATATATTGATAGATTGGGCGATTCTGAACGTGGCGATACCAAATATGTGTATTTTTTTTTAGATTTTTTCATTTTGAATGTGGTAATAGGGGGGTGATTTGAATTTTTACATTTTTTAAAAAAAACTTTTTTTTCTTACTTTTTACTTACTTCAATAGTTCCCTTAGAAGGTACAGATCGCTTCTGCTACACGTAGCAAGACTATGAGGCCCTTGGGTATTTTTATCATGGTTTAAATATTAATTTAAAGAAGCTATTTGCCATAAGTCCTTCATTTCTGAAAGGAGAAGTTTTTCTAAATCCCTAAGGAGGGTCCTCGAACGCTGAATATCCCCCAAGGGAGTGGAGGAGTAGATATCTGACTGATGATAGCATTGGTAGATAAGCTGAATGCTTCCAAAGGATTGAAGAAAAAGCCATACTAATAATACTCTTAAAGTTACAAATGCCGAGGACACAATGATATTTCCAAAGAATAAGAAGAAAGAAAGACAAACCCGTCCGGTGGCGTGTCTGAACGCAAAAATAACAGCAGCGTGTGACGTCCTTTATTGTGTTTTTTATTGGTTTACATATACATATATACCTATTGTGCTGTTGATGTATACATGAAGCACACTTGTTGTGGGTCCTACGTGTTCCTGGAAGGACATATAAACTTAAAGCTATATACTTATTTATGGTTTCTTGAGTGTATCTTATTTAAGTTTGCCACATACCTGTTTGTAGCCTTTGTTTTTTCCCCTACGCTGTCCTTCAATGAAGACTTTTACTGCAGGTGTCTCTCATTTTTGTGTGTAGATTTATACCTCTGCTAAAATACTCTGTGCTGCTGAATACTCCCTGTATGCAACTGTTGGCCTCACGCAAGAGAAACACGCTCCTCCCCTGAAATACTCTGCGCTGATGAATCTCCCCGCCCTTAGCGCTATGTAACTTTGAGCTTGTGACTTCCGCAAGGTCAGCACACTCACGTCCTGAAATACTCTGTGCTGCAAGACCTACTTTGTCCTAAGGTAGATTTTCAAGATCTAATTCTTCTGTGACCTGAAATAGTTTTAGTAACAAATTACCCAGAGGGTAAATGGACCCAACGTAAGGGATAATGTGATTAAAACTTGACTTTTATAGTAATTAATTAATATGGGCTTAAGTTGGGTCCATTCAGGTAATTTGTTAGTATGATTTCTCATTCCTAAAGGGTTTTGTTAGAAACTCAGTTCTCTATTGAAATAGTTTTAGCACACTCCTCTCCTAAAATACTCTGCGCTGCTGGGGACCATCCTCCTCTGTCACGTCGTCAATCAATTCAGACCTTCTCCTGTAGAGCTTTACTGGAAGGATGAGAATCAACAGCAGATAAGTTGTAGGAAAAGGCAAAACTTTATAAAGACAAAAAAAACAAACTAGGATTGAAAATAACCTCAAATATAAAGAAGAAAAGCAGCTAAAAAAGGGACAGAAAATAAGATCTGAAAATGTAAAGTACGTGTCTAATTCTATGATGGGTTGTAGCAAATAGATAAAACATTCAAAAAGTACCAGATTGTGATCAGGAGATAAATGTAACTAATAAGAAAGAAAGAAAAATATCAGATACATTGAGAATAGTAATTGCTACAAATCAATATATTAAATAAACAAACAAATAGATACATTGTTTCTATTCATACAAAGTGATAAAACTGGTCTGAGGACAACGGAGGTTGGGGATGACAACTCCATTGGTCAGTGGATCCATCAATGTTTATTTATTCATGTTACTCGCTTATATAGCGCCATCATATGCCGTAGCGCTGTACAAGACATCATCATTGCAGGTACTAATGCCGACCAGCATCAGAGTCTTGTATGTGGTCCACGCCTTCTCTACTTGAATGTTGGCCGTTCTTCCCCCCTAACATCAGACAAACTGGGGTCTTTTTTAGGGGGCAGACATTCTAAAAATAACTAATAGTAACAATTTACATACTTGGAAAAAAGAACATCCACAACCGTCTCCTCCTGACATTCAATTACATCGACGAGAACCCCTTTAAAAATTGACATTGACAATGTGTCCACTTTATGGGGGGCTTCGTTTTTTAACATCCTAGAAATCTGATAAAAAAAGGAGGATTTTTTTTTTAACTCCAGGAGGATTTCTCATTTTTGTAGAGGCCAGTTCAGTACTGAAGTTCCTATATACTTGATATCACTCTGTAAGTCACCCCATTTTAAAAACAGCACCCCTGAACCGGGCAGATTAGTAAACCCCTTAGGTATTTCATGAAGTGCATGGTATGAAAAATATGTAAAAAAAAATTCTCATGATTATTTAAAATGGATGGAGTATAGGTGGCATTAAAATTAAAGGGGTTGTCCAGGATTTAGATATTGTTAGGATGGGGGTCCAACACCCAACATCCCCATCCCAGCTTTGGACATGCACAGAATACAGAAACAGCACAGCGTCATAATCTGTGTAGTGGCCACTCTTGGTACTGCAGTTCTGATCACTAAGCTATGCTTTTATTGTATGCAGCTTGTGCTGCTCTCAGGTACGACAATTCAACATATTTGGTCATAAATGGAGCAAAAGGTAAACGGCATCTGGACTTGCTTTGGTAAACTGTGCGGAGAACATCAGGGTTAATAATGGGTTCAAATAATAAGATTGTCCCATTGTCCTTATACCTGACATACATGGTGACATGGTCACTGCATGGTGCCCTTCTCTCACCCCTGCTAAGACCTGCGGAGGACACTGTAGTTTTGCACATAGTGTCACATCTTGCAGTACTTTTGGAAGCGAGTCACTGGAATGGAGGCATCGCGGGTGCAATCATCATCCTTCACCCCACATAGTCCTATGGGTAGGGGTGGACAAATCATTGGTGCAACCTGTGCACAGGGGACCAAGAGATAAATGTGCATAATAAGGAGCTATTGGACTGCAAAGGGCCCATGTATTGTTGCTGCACAGGAGCTTCTTCTGTCTGTGTCCGCCAGTGCATTTGGAGGGTCCAAATAGGCGGACCTTCACAGAGGATGTCCTATGCACCTTTTTGGAGGTCCCTCATCCTCATTGGTGAACTCTGTGTCTGACATGCACTTCCATGATATGACCACTTGGTGGCGTTTAGTACCAGAGAAATAATTCTGACCTACTATGTAACAGAGAAGGGACGAGCAGTGGTGACAAGCGGTACTGCAGTTGGTACCACACCCCATCCACTACGTGGGATTTTTACGAAGGATCCCATACAAATAGCAGGACAGGTCTAGTACTTATGGACGGCTGTAAAGTATCGTAATGCATATAAGCCACTTGTGTAGGAGGTGACACATTCCCTTTAACCAGACTTTGCTTTCCTTTCAATTAAAGGCCCGCACCCCCTTTACATATAAATCATATTTACATAGGGATAAACATGCAGAGTGAAAGTGAAAAACCTTCGCAAATGTAAATTTGCATCATTTGTAACTTCCTTATGATTCCTGTATCGCGGCCGGCCGTTTTATTACTTGTGATATCGGATAGGTGAGAATCTCAGGTTTCATTCTGGAGGAGCCGTCCCCGGTGTACAGAGGTATACGGCGTATACAGCGTCCGCCGGTACATACAGAATGATGGAGCTGCCCCGATACCCTCCTGCAACGCAAACCGACGTGCTCGTGTTCCAGAGGGTGGACGTCGTCACTCCCGTGGTGATGGCCGCCCAGCCCACCGTGGTGATAGTACCGCCAACTGTCTACCCGGATTATATGACCAGATCCATCCTGAATTTAGTATTCTGTTTCTTCCCTCTGGCGATTGTGGCGCTCATTTACTCCATAAAGGTAAAAAAACGTATTAATGGGAATTTTTTTATATTTGTACCTTAAAAACGTTATCGACGATCTGGCTGCACACCCCGAAAAAAGAGGCTCCTGGAGCTCCCGATAGGGCTTTGAAATGATGGGGCAGCCCGATCTATCGGCTTGGGGTGGGTAACGGGTCAGTGCCCACTCTGCTGAAAGTCTAAAGAAGTGAGATTAATTCCAGCATGATTGGTGGTCGAGGGGCTCAAATAAACATCCCTGGTGGTCTAGGGGTTAATGTCCAGTTCTGGGGGACTGGTCTTATATAAATTGACCTTTAATCTCCAGATATCACCAATCTATAGGTGATAAATATATGATCACTGGGAGCCCGACTGTGTGGATGTGGATCCATCGCTGCTCCATTTACAGGAGACTTTGTCCCTGTAGAGTTGTTGATCCCAATGTCTGAGGGTTTGTTACAATTGTATCCTTTCTGATTGCACTGATACTTTGTTACATTTTTCCAAAACTGATGCAATTGTATCAGTCCGGGCTTTGTAACGACTTTCCAGACCGGATACAATTGTAACGAGATCTTGATACTGAACATGATTAACAACAAAGTTTGTTAGAATGTTGCAAAACTTTAAGGCTATGTTCACACGTTGTGTTTTTTTTTTGCTGTTTGTTTAATGCAAATTTTAAGCTAAAGCTATGAGATTTCAGAAATGTTGTTTTATCCTGACTGATTCGGAAAACTGCTGCGTTTTTGCAAGGTGCCGCACGTCACTTCTTTCAGCGTTTTTTCACCCAAAGAAAACAATGAGTAAGAGCAAAAACGCAGCAAAAAAATGCAGGTATCAGGTTTTGCTGCGTATTTGGTGCAAAAAACTAAGGAAGCCGCATCATGCTTTTTTGGGGGGGCAGAAAAAAGAGACAGTAAAAATAAGAATAAAAAATGCAGCAAATACTCAGCAAATCCTGCTTTTTGTAAGCAGCTTCTTTACTGCCAAAAAAACACAGCAAAGACATAATGTGTGAACACAGCCTAAGGGTGTGTTCACACAGTGCAATAGCTTTGCATATATATATATATTTTTTGCAGTGATTTTCCAAAATCGAGGCACAAATAAAGCAATTTTACTGTGAATTTGGAAAATTGTGGCAAAAAAAAGACCCCTAAAGAGAAGACCGTATAGATGATGGGAGACTCGATGTCAGCAGATTTCTAATCTATTCCTGATGTTCCTTTTCTTCCAGACGAGGAAAGCGAACTCTCATCTGGATTCCGGCTCAGCCGCGCGTTACTCCGGCTCCGCTTACTCCTGGAACAGTGCGTCCTCGGGGGTCGGCTTCTTTATCTTCATTTTCTGGATGGTTTGCGCCATATACTTTAATGTGTCACAATAGACGGATATCGGAGACGACACGGACCGACGCTTCTGACCACAGTCTGCTGCTCGGGAGAGAAAACCTTCAGGAAATTCAGATTTTATACGAATAAATACGTTTCTGCGGCGACCCGAACCTCGTACAAGATGTATCCAACCTCTTCATAATAATATCTAATCCTCAATGTGTGCGACCCCCTGTGATACATTATATGATAGAACCTGTGCCATGTCTAGATACCTATATATAACATCAGCACGCTCCTCTGCTGAAATACTCTGTGCTGCTGAGCCACCCAACTCCTTCTACAATGCAGCCTCTGTCATCTGTCATCATTCTCACACACTCCTCTTATAAAATACTCCGTCCTGCTTCTCTCTCCAAAACCCTCAGATTTATCACATTCCTCTAATAAAATACTCTGTGCTGCTGTGTGACCTTGTTACTTCCTGTATCCAACTCTTAGCTTGTCATCTCTTGCAAGATTAACACACTCCTCAACTGAAATACTCTGTGCTGCTGGAAAACCCTTCCACTGTGTAACTTTGAGTCTGCGATTCCAACATATAATCAGCACACTCTTTTCCTTAAATTCTCTGTGCTGCGAGACCTCCTTTTCCCTAAGTACCTGCAACCTCCAATATGTTTAGCATACAGCTCCCCTAAAATACTCTGTGCTGCTGAGGGACCTTGTTATTTCCTGTATCCAACTCTTAGCTTGTCACCTCTTGCAAGCTTAACACATTCCGCACCTGAAATACTCTGTGCTGCTGCAAAAACTCAACCAATGTAACTCTGAGTCTGCAACTCCCACATAATCAGCACATTGTTTTCCTGAAATGCTCTGTGCTGCGAGACCTACTTTTCCCTTTGTACCTGCGACCTCCAATATATTTAGCATACTGCTCCCCTAAAATACTCTGTGCTGCTGAGGCCTCGCTCTTTTGCTATATGTCACCTTGCCAATAAACCGTTAACACAGCAGCAGCAGATTTACTGTCATTTGTAGAAATTTACAGTCAAGGAAATTGTGATGGGGGAACTTCACCAATAACTTTTTTAAAAAGTTAAAGGAAAACGCAAGTAATAAAAAGTGATAAAAAGTGATAAAAAGTAATAAAAAGTGATAAAAAGTAATAAAAAGTAATAAAAAGTGATAAAAAGTACTAAAAAGTAATAAAAAGTGACAGTAAACCTAGAAGAGAAGCAGCAGAAATCAACACAAACATCACAAATAAAAAGAAGGAAAGCGAATAAGAAAGAGAAAAAAGATTAAAAGAAAACACGTAAATATAATTCTATGAACGAGTCGAGTTAAACACAAATTAGATATTTAGAATTCAGGAGATTGAAATACACAAAGGAAGGTAATAATTAATGATAAATAATAAGGTTACAACCAAATGACAAATAAAGATATAAACTCAATAAAATAAAATAAATAGATATAAAATAAGTGTAAAATAAATATTACATTGATAAATGAAAAAAAACTTGTCAGGAGAAGAAACATAACAGCTTTGATGGATATTCTTTAAAGAAAACCTGTCACCAGATAAGACGTTTTCAGTCTTCTATTATTTCCGCATTTTATTTAATTTAAATATACGGTTCCAAAAATAAGGACTTTTTTTTATTGAAGACTAATTTTTATGATGTTTACCCAGGAGGTGTGGTCACAGGATCCTCAGGGGCGTGTCTTTATTACCCTGTTAGCCACGCCTTTGTATAATGGTCCATATATCTGGCACCATATGGCGGATAAAAAAAAAAAAAGAGAATATTCAGGGGAGCAGTGGGAATAAAATCTGAATGAGAGCAGACATGAGGATCATGGCGGAGCAGTCTGTAAGAAAGAAAGGGGCATGATTGTTTTGTGTATCATCCACAAAAGGGAAACAAACTGAATTTTTTTCAAAGATGTCTGCAGCCAGGGGCGCAATGATCGGGCCCATGCGGGAGGGGGGCCCTCCAACCCCAGCGCCTATCTTTTATGTATTAAATGTGTTGAAGAGCAGTGGAAGAAAGGGGAACATTATTACTGGATGGGTCTAGGATCTGGGACATTATACCAGGAAGGGGCCAGAATGAGAGACATATATTACTGGGAGGGGCCAGGATGGGGACATTATACTAAGAAGGAGCCCAAGATAGAGACATTATTACAGGATGGGTCCAGGAGCTGGGACATTATACCAGGAAGGGGCCAGGATGAGGGACATATATTACTGGAAGGGGCCAGGATGGGGAATAAACACCAGGATGGGGGACATTACTACTGGAAGGAGCCCAGGATGGGGAACATCATGCCAAGAAGGGGCAAAAGATAGAGATATTATTAAAGGAAGGGGCTCATGATGGGGGGGCATTAATACAGGAGCTGGGACATTATACCTGGAAGGGGCCAGGATGACGGACATATATTACTGGAAGGGGCCAGGATGGGGACTAAACACCAGGATGGGGGACATTACTATTGGAAAGAGCCCAGGATGGGGGACATTATGCCAAGGAGGGGAAGAAGGCAGAGACATTATTAAAGGAAGGGGCTCAGGATGGGGGACATTATAGCAGAAAGGACCTCAGGATGGGGGACATTAGAGCAGTAAGAGGCAACGGAAGTTGGACAGTATCAGTTAAAAGGGTCTTGGATGGGAACAATCTTACTGGAAGGGTCCCAGGATGGGGGGCATTATACCAGGAAGGGGCAAAGGATGTTGGATAGTATTATTGGAAGGGGTCTAGGATGGGGGGCATTATACCAAGAAGGGGACAAAGATAGAGACATTATTACAGAAAGGGGTTCAGGATGGGGAACATTATTTCAGGAACTTTTCACAAGCACAAATCCTCATAAGATCCTGATTACGTGAATGTACACCGAAGCTGGAGGCGGATAACAGGTTCCCCATTGGATAGCAGGTTCCCCATTGGATAGTGTAGCATCGGCGTCTCTGCCCCCTGCTAGGCAGAGACGCCGTTCCCCTCACCTCTCTGCTCCGTGCTCAGCGTCCTCCTCCTGCGCTGCTGGCAGCGCGCGCTGCTTCCCAGGCACTGTGCTTAGGGTGCGCGCGCTCCCTCTCTCTTAAAGGGGCCGCGCGCGCCGTCCTAAGGAGTCCCCGGCCAATTGCCGGAGGATCTCCCATATATAAGGCGCCTCCTCCAAAATGGAGGTGCCCGAGCAAAGTTGTTGCAAAGCCTCTTACCTCTGCTTCAGCCCTCAGGTCCCGTTGCCAGTCTGACTACCAGTCTTGTCTACCAGCTTGCCTTTCCTCCAGCCCGACAGTCTGCTTTCCAGCATCTGCCAGTCTGTCTATGGGCCAATCCACCTGCGGACCAGGAAGCACCTGCCAGTTACCTGCCTGCTACTTGCTAGCCAGCTAAGAGACTCTTTCCCGCTCACCTGGGAGCGCTCATCTGCTACCCGCCTGCTAGCCTACCTGGAGGCTCCGCTGTCACTTGCCGTGACCACCTGCCAGCCTGCCAAGAGACTCTTACCCGCTCACCTGGGAGCGCTCGCCGGCTACCCGCCTGCTAGCCTACCTGGGGGCTCTGCTGTCACTTGCCGTGACCACCAGCCAGCTAGCCAAGAGACTCTTACCCATCCTGCCGTCACTTGCCGTGACCACCTGCCCGTCTACCCAGAGACTGTTCCCGTCACTTGCCGTGACCTCCTGCCCGTCTACCCAGAGACTGTTCCCGTCACTTGCCGTGACTACCTGCTTGCCTTCCCTGGGAGTCACCCGCTTCCTTACAAGGACTGCCCCTTTGCATTGCAGCTCAGAAGTTCCACCTCCCGGACCCGTTACAGATAGTAGGTTCCCCATTAGGTCACCTTCACTTCCTCCGTCCTCGGCACTCAGCGAATTATTACTTTTTCCTTATTGCTATCGTTCTATAAACGTTCTGCTGTAAACTGCGCTCGCCCCTGGATTTTTATTCTGTAATAAATTGTTTTACATTCGGGGATTTTCTTTATCTTTTGCTGTAAACAACTCATTCAGTTAATGCGTCACCACTCGCCAGATCTCGAACTTCATGTTTCGACTCCAATCTTAGTAGACAGAAAAGTAAGGTGAATTCTGCTGCTGATTTAGGCTCAGATCTCAGCTTTCATGTGAAAAAGTAAAAGCTGCAATGTGACTGGTTACTGAATTTCTAAGCCGCAACATCTCTGGGTGCTCCATGTAATAACAATAGCAATAATACTCCAAGACTCTAAGCCGCCGTGCAGATCGTCTACAGACTTTCCTTTATTTTGTCTTGTATGTATATTGTATTGCCTGCAGGTTACAGAAGAAAGAAAGAGAAAGAACAAGAACCCAGGAATTTGCTGCAAGAATTTTTGCACTTTACTGATAAGATGCATCGTTTTTCCTGCATGAGCTGTAAAGAAACAAATCTCTTAATAAATACCGTATGAATGTACAGACTTTTGTTGCTTTTGATGTTTGTCGTGTTTGGCATTCATCAAAGAGGGAGGTGTGGAAAAAAAGTGAAGATGGCCTCAGGTAGTAGTAGATGAGAGGAGGGACAGTAGTAGATGAGAGGAGGAACAGTAATAAATGAGAGGAAAAATAGTAATAGATGAAGAGGAGGAACAGTAATAGATGAAAGAAGGAACAGTAATAGATGAGCGGAAGATAGTAATAGATGAGAGAAGGAAAAGTAATAAATGAGAGGAGGGATAGTAGTAGATGAGAGGAGGAATAGTAGTAGATGAGAGGAGGAAAAGTAGTAGATAAGAGGAGGGACATTAATAGATGAGAGGAGGCACAGTAATAGATGAGAGGAAAAATAGTAGTAGATAAGAGGAGGAACAGTAATTAATGAGAGGAAGAATAGTAGTAGATGAGAAGAGGAAGAATAGTAGATGAGAGGATGAACAGTAGTAGATGAGAGGAGGAGCAGTAATAGTTTAGAGGCGGAACAGTAATAGATGAGAGGAGGAACAGTAGTAGATGAGAGGAAGAACAGTAATAGATGAGAGGGGGAACAATACTAGATGAGAGGAGGAATAGTAGTAGATGATAGGAGGAATAGTAGGTGAGAGGAGGAACAGTAGTAGATGAGAGGAGGAACAACAGTAGATGAAAGGAAAATAGCAATAGATGAGAAAGGAACAATAGTAGATGAGAGGAGGAACAGTAGTAGATGAGAGGAGGAACAGGAATAAATGAGAGGAAAAATAGTAATAGATGAGAGGAGGAACAGTAATAGATGAAAGAAGGAACAGTAATAGATGAGCGGAAGATAGTAATAGATGAGAGAAGGAACAGTAATAAATGAGAGGAGGGACAGTAGTAGATGAGAGGAGGAAAAGTAGTAGATAAGAGGAGGGACAGTAATAGATGAGAGGAGGGACAGTAATAGACGAGAGGAAGAATAGTAGTAGATAAGAGGAGGAACAGTAATAAATGAGAGTGTGGCACCCCAGGGGTCTGGTTTCCACAGTAACGGCAATGTTATGTCTGAGAGCAGGTGGGAGGTCTCTTGGTCAGGAATCCTATGCATGCCACACCTCCTGCCCAGTCCTGGGAGGGGAAGAACTTCCCCTATATAAACCTGGGGCTGAGGCAGGGTTAGAGAGTTCAGAGGGAGAGTTCGGCCAGGAGGGCTGACAGGGAGCTGTGGCTCCGGCTGGGCCCAGCTCCTGGGCCATGCCAGAAGTAGAGAAGAGAAGCAGCATAGGAAGAAACAACAGGAGCTCTGTGGGAGCAGTGTTACAAAAAGTCAGGGGCTGGCAGCTGCAGAGCTCGCCCTGACTGAGAAGATTTCTTACCGGACCCGGAGTCCGAGGCTGTGGGGACTAACTCCTACCCAGCAGCAGAATCCGTCAGGCAGGGGATTTCAGGTCCTCTGGCCAAGAAACCCGAAGGCACGGTCACACGCATGGGACCAGCACCGCCGTCGTGGAGCGGAAGCTACTAGAAGGCCCCGAGTCACCGGCCATACGGGTGAGCACCACACGGTACACTCAGGGACGTGGGCTACTTATACTCGCTTCTAGCAAGGTAGCCAGAAGAGTATCGTTAGTTTGGGAGGCCTACAACTCCGCCTGGCCAGGGGAGATCCCATCTGCTCAAGGACTGACCAGGCCCCAACCGCTAGCCAGTACTCCGGGAGGGTCTATCTTTGTCACCAGTAAAGACCCTGAACTACACCGCATCGTCTCTGAGTGGTTCCTGCTACCCCCATCATCCACGTCGGCTGCCCTGAGGCCATACCCCTCCCGTTGGGGGTTATACCATCCACGCTGCACCATCCTTCCACCGGCCTCAGCGGTCTGCCCTGCAGCGGCAGCTCCATAGCTGCATTCAACAGGGGGCGTAGTCGTCCATCATCTACCGCTGATACAGCGCCACTTAGTCTGACTCCCTGGGCACGGACCGGGTCACCGCCACGAGACTACAACCCTCAACAGATCCGGCTCCGGGTAAGCCCCCGTGCACGCGATGCCGCACGACACAGAAGGCCCAGGGGCGCGTCAAGAGGAAGAGTAGTAGATGAGAGGATGAACAGTAGTACATGAGAGGAAGAACAGTAGTAGATGAGAGGAGGAGCAGTAATAGTTTAGAGGTGGAACAGTATGAGAGGAAGAACAGTAATAGATGAGAGGGGGAACAATACTAGATGAGAGGAGGAATAGTAGTAGATGATAGGAGGAATAGTAGGTGAGAGGAGGAACAGTAGTAGATGAGAGGAGGAACAACAGTAGATGAAAGGAAAATAGCAATAGATGAGAAAGGAACAATAGTAGATGAGAGGAGGAACAGTAGTAGATGAGAGGAGGAACAGGAATAAATGAGAGGAAAAATAGTAATAGATGAGAGGAGGAACAGTAATAGATGAAAGAAGGAACAGTAATAGATGAGCGGAAGATAGTAATAGATGAGAGAAGGAACAGTAATAAATGAGAGGAGGGACAGTAGTAGATGAGAGGAGGAAAAGTAGTAGATAAGAGGAGGGACAGTAATAGATGAGAGGAGGGACAGTAATAGACGAGAGGAAGAATAGTAGTAGATAAGAGGAGGAACAGTAATAAATGAGAGGAAGAGTAGTAGATGAGAGGATGAACAGTAGTACATGAGAGGAAGAACAGTAGTAGATGAAAGGAGGAGCAGTAATAGTTTAGAGGTGGAACAGTATGAGAGGAAGAACAGTAATAGATGAGAGGAGGAACAATAATAGATGAGAGGAGGAATAGTAGTAGATGAAAGGAGGAATAGTAGGTGAGAGGAGAAACAGTAGTAGCTGAGAGGAGGAACAACAGTAGATGAAAGGAAAATAGCAATAGATGAGAGAAGGAACAATAGTAGATGAGAGGAGGAATAGTAGTAGATGACAGAAGGAGCAGTAATAAATGAGAGGAGGAACAATAATAGATGAGAGGAAAATAGTAGTAGATGAGAAAAGGAGCAGTAGAAAATGAGAGGAGGAACAGTAATAGATGTGAGGAGGAACAATAGTAGATGAGAGGAGGTATGGTAGTAGATGAGAGTAGGAAGAATAATAGATGAGAGGAGGAAGAGTAATAGATGAGAGGAGGAACAGTAATAAGAAGAGAGGATGAACAGTAGTAGATGAGAGGAAGAACAGTAATAATAATAATAATAATAATAATAGTTTATTTTTATAGCGCCAACATATTCCGCAGCACTTTACAAATTTTAGGGGGGACTTATACAGACAATACAGAATAAGCATATCTCATATCGAACGGAGTGAGGGCCCTGCTCGCGAGCTTACAGTCTATGAGGAAGTGGGGGAGACACAAAAGGTAAAAAGTACATATATTGTATAATGCAGCCTTGATATACTGAATAGGATAAATAATAATACATGGACTGGTCGCCAGCCAGTATGTGTGCAGTCCTGACAGAGGCTTTTATGTGCATGGTTGGTTTGAACCCGAAGTTGAAGAAGATTTTAATATGGGGGAAAGCTGGGATGGACAGAGTGTGTTTAGGTGATACGCCAGTCTAAAGAAATGTGTTTTTAGGGTTCGCTTGAAACTGTGGGTATTGGGAATTAATCGAACTGTCCTGGGTAGTGCATTCCAGAGAATTGGCGCAGCACGCGAGAAATCTTGGAGACGGGAGTGGGAAGTTCGGATTATGGAGGATTTTAGTTTCAAGTCATTTGCAGAACGGAGGGCACGTGTAGGGTGGTAGACTGAGACAAGGGAGGAGATGTAGGGGGGTACTGAAGCATGGAGCGCTTTGTGGGTAAGCGTGATAAGTTTAAAACGAACTCTATATTGGATGGGCAACCAATGCAATGACTGGCACAGGGAAGAGGCATCTGAGTAGCGGTTGGCGAGGAATATGATCCTGGCTGCTGCGTTCAGGACGGATTGGAGAGGGGAGAGTTTAGTAAGAGGGAGACCGATTAGTAGAGCGTTGCAATAGTCAAGACGAGAATGAATAAGAGCGACAGTAAGAGTTTTTGCCGAGTCAAAGGTGAGAAAAGTCCTGATTCTTGAGATGTTTTTGAGGTGTAGATGACATGAACGAGCGAGTGATTTGATGTGAGGAGTGAAAGAAAGATCTGAATCAAAAATGACCCCAAGACAGCGGGCTTGTAGCTGGGGAGTAATGGTTGAGCCACAAACGGAGATGGCAATATCGGGCACAGGTAGATTAATGGAGGGAGGAAAGACGAGTAGTTCAGTTTTTGACAGATTCAGTTTTAGGTAGAGGGAGGACATAATGTTAGACACAGCAGAAAGACAATCACTGGTCTTTTGTAGTAATGCAGGGGTGATAACAGTAGTAGATGAGAGGAGGTATGGTAGAGGGTGAGAGGAGGAAGAGTAATAGATGAGAGGAGGAAGAGTAGTAACTAAGGAGTGTCATAGAAAATATCAACGATTTCTCTCTCTCTCCCACTGAAAACCCTCCCCCCCCCCTAGAGTATTTGTCAGAGGAGAACTGACACTCTGCAGGGCTGTTTGTATGCAAATAACAATACAAGAAGCTCTATAGCCCATTCTAATCAACATATGAATGAAGTTCCCCTTAACACAGACCTGTGATAGATTGACACCTTTCAGAATATGGGCAGAGATTGAAAGAAAGAGGAAATGGCTCATGTAGGCTTAAAAGAAACTCTGTCACACGATCCACAATAGCTAGGAGAGTCCCAACAGCAAACTGCAGACTTTTAGGCTCCGACATGAAATATTGAATATTGGGAGTTCCATAATTCCGATAATAATGGGACACATATTTTTAGTGGCAGGGTCAGCCAAGGAACAATATGCTTATTTTTCCGTAGCTGTGAGCCCCTCTAGGGAGCTGTGGCGCAAAAGTACCAGAATAACGGATCGCAGCTATGCCATGTGTAGTCTCTACGGAAAGGTAAATTCATAATAAAAGATATGGCGTCACTTGCAAGCTTGTGCGAGCAACCAGGGATGAGTTATCGCAGAAGTTAGCATTTTTAATAAAGACATGAAGGGTGGAGACGAGCCCCCATGATGTCATCCCAGGGGGTGTGTGGGCCGGTCTTCCCCTTTGGCATAAGATATCCAACTGAAGGTTGATCCATATTCATTGCCAGGGGTATAGATACTACACTGTGTTCCAAATTGTTATGCAAATAATATTTTCTCAGATTTTCCCAAATTACCTAAATGAATTGCAGTCATTGTAATTTTCCAGTCAAATAACTATTAGAGTACAGTTGAAAGGTTTTTGTACCAACTGCCTATGATAACAGTATATTTTTAAAAAAATAAAATACTCAAACTGCACTCAAAATGCATGTTCCAAATTATTATGCACAGCCTTTTCATTTTAATAAAGAACAAAAAAATGGTCATTTTTGAAATTATAAGCATTAGCAGGTTATTACAAACTGAAATCAAACAGTTTTCAACTCAAAACTTTATTCTAGGTGATGTTACATTTGCACATAGGACCCCTTGTTCAAAAGGAGCTTCTGAACTCTCTCGTCCATTGAATTTGTCAGGTTTTGGATGGTTTCTGCTTCAATTGTTTTGCATTTGTTTTGCATGAGGACAGAATACCCTCCCAGAGCTGTTGCTTAGATGTGAACTGCCTCCCGCCATCATAGACACTCTTTTGGATGATGCTCCAGAGGTTCTCAATGGGGTTGAGGTCAGGGGAGCATGGGGGCCACACCATAAGTTTGTCCCCTTTTATGCCCACTCCATCCATCTGGACCATCAAACTGTTTTGTTCACCGATGAGTGCCGTGCAACGCTCGATGGTCCAGATGGATGGAGTGGAGGATGGCTGGTTGATGGACACCCCATGCAAACACGGCTACGGCGCCAACAAGGAGGAGGTGGAGTAATGTTTTGGGCTGGAATCATGGGGAGAGAGATTGTCGGCCCTTTTAGGATCCCTGAAGGGGTAAAGATGAACTCCACAATGTATGTTGAGTTTCTCAAACAGCACTTCCTGCCATGGTTCAAGAAGAAGACCCGTGCATTCCGCAGCAAGATCATTTTCATGCATGATAATGCCCCGTCTCATGCTGCACATAACACATCTGCATCTCTGGCTGCTATGGGCATAAAAGGGGACAAACTTATGGTGTGGCCCCCTTGCTCCCCTGACCTCAACCCCATTGAGAACCTCTGGAGCATCGTCAAAAGGAGTGTCTATGATGGCGGGAGGCAGTTCACATCTAAGCAACAGCTCTGGGAGGGTATTCTGTTCTCATGCAAAACAATTGAAGCAGAAACCATCCAAAACCTGACAAATTCAATGAATGATAGAGTTCAGAAGCTCCTTTCGAACAAGGGGTCCTATGTGCAAATGTAACATCACCTAGAATAAAGTTTTGAGTTGAAAACTGTTTGATTTCAGTTTGTAATAACCTGCTAATGCTTATAATTTCAAAAATGACCATTTTTTTGTTCTTTATTAAAATGAAAAGGTTGAAAACTCTGCTGTGCATAATAATTTGGAACATGCATTTTGAGTGCAGTTTGAGTATTTTATTTTTTTAAAAATATACTGTTATCATAGGCAGTTGGTACAAAAACCTTTCAATTGTACTCTAATAGTTATTTGACTGGAAAATTACAATGACTGCAATTCATAAAGGTAATTTGGGAAAATCTGAGAAAATATTATTTGCATAATAATTTGGAATACAGTGTATAATCAACGGATCACGTTCAATAATGTTCAAATCAAATCGGGAAGCCCCTCCTCCAGCTACACTGAATCGTCTCAGCAATCTTATAGTAAGTTTCTTCTTTAATCCTGTTTTATTTGTGTAACTGTATATTCTGTACTGTAAATGTCCGCTTTGTAAAATCTTTGCATATTTTTCATAACACTGCCTCCCTTTTGGATTAAATATAAAATGTAATAGTTCTGTTTCTTTTATCCTGTAATCGTTCCCTCCCCTGAAGCCATATACGCTACCAGAAAGCAGGCATGGCGTCCGTCCAGGCCTGTATTATAGCTCAAACTTGGCCGGTGGTGGCAGTGAATAATAATAATTGGCCTATCATGAAGCTGGCAGTAACCGTATGGGGCGCATACACATATTCCATGCATTGGAATCCGGAGGTGTGATGCCATACGCTTTCTGCTCGCTTGCAGATAGCTAGGTAATGAGCAGTCGGGATCGTGTGCTTGCGAATCCGTGCTCAATCCTGTGAATTCCTGACAAACTGACGGCAGCGGTTAGATATTGTGTGATCTCCCCGGTGTGGTCGGTCCCGTTCCTGACAAGGAGGAACAGTAATAGATGAGAGGAGGAACAATAATAGATGAGTGGAGGAACAGTAGTAGATGACAGAAGGACAGAAGGAACAGTAATAAATGAGAGGAGAAACAGTTGTAGATGAGAGGAAAATAGTAATAGATGAGTGAAGGAACAGTAGAGGATGAGAGGAGGAACAGTAGTAGATGAGAGGAGGAACAATAGTAGATGAGAGGAGGAATAGTAGTAGATCACAGAAAGAACAATAATAAATGAGAGGAGGAACAGTAGTAGATGAGAGGAAAATAGTAATAGATGAGAGAAGGAACAGTAGAAGATGAGAGGAGGAACAGTAATAGATGAGAGGAGAAACAGTAGTAGATGAGAGGATGAAGAGGAATAGAAGAGAGGATGAACAGTAGTAAATGAGAGGAAGAACAGTAGTAGATGAGAGGAGGAAGAGCAATAGATGACAGGGGGAAGAGTAATAGATGAGAGGAGGAAGAGTAGGTGAGAGGAAGAACAGTAGTAGATGAGAGAAGGAACAGTAATAAATGAGAGGAGGAACAGTAATAGATGAGAGAAGGAATAATAGATGAGTAGAAGAATATAAGTAGATGAGAGAAGGACCAGAAGTAGTTGATAAGACAAGTTCATTTGCTGGAAGCAATAGTCATCCTGAGCTGATAAAGCAGGATTGATGAAATTTCACAGGTGTCGAGGTCTAGTGTCTAATATAGACTATTGATTATAGTCATGGCAACCAGAATGAAAACCCTCCATACTTTATACTGAAGGTGCAGGCAGCATTACAGCATTAAAAACAGCATTAAGGTTAAGTTCACACGATGCATTTTTGATTCGTTTTTGCAGCAGTTTTCCCGCCACGGAAACGCTGCAAAAACACTTGTTAATAGGTCTGCCAGTGTCACGCCAGGTATGAATGCAATACAGGGGGGAAAGGTAAAGGGAGCCCAGACACTAGGGAAAGGGGAAGTGGTGATCTCCTAAACTGGACTAGCGTCACCCTGTCTTCCCCTACCATCCCTATACAGCCTCCGCAGCTGTCGCTGATGACGTGCCTTGCCCTACTATCTCTGGCGTAGGCTACAACTGGGGGTGGAAGGAGATGAGCACTAGTCAACCTCCGCTAGCACTCTAAAGATGAAAAGGGAAGAGAACACAGGGGAATTACAACTTATCTTTAGAAGAAACTCCAACAGGGCACACGGCCTCAAGACTCCAAAGAGGATGTGATGCTACTTCAGCCAAGCTCCAAGAAGGAATGAGTATAACCAGCGACACCCACCTAGAGAGACCAGGTATATATACATCCAGGCCAGAGGGAGGTAGTCGCTGGGTCCTAAAGACAACCTGCTATCTAGGAAGCTCTCTGCAATGCCAAACGTGGAGATCTCCTATAGGGGCCATTGCAGGGCAACTGTCTGTCACCTCCTACACACCTGTGACAGCCAGGTATTGCAATGGTAATCCAGATGTGCTGTGCACATGATGCGGAAATTTCCGCTCCGGATTACCACTGCGGTAAAAAATGCAGCATGGCCACTTTTTTCACGATCCCACCGCAAATTTGCGCCCATTGACTTGCATTAAACCGCAGCAAACTCGCAGATACCTGTGGATTTGCTGCATTTTAATAAAAGCCAATGGCCGTGAATTCGCGGCGGAAATGCAGTGCGGGTGGTAACCGGGTCGGGAGAAGAGGACAACAGCTCCTCTCATCTGACCGCCGCTCCCGCTGATAACAGCGAGAGCAGCGTGGATGGGACGAGCAGTAGTCTGCTCTGCCCAGCCCGTGTGCCCGTTGTAAAAAAAAAAAGTAAAAATAAAAAAAAAGCGTATACTCACCTGTCCGGCGGACCCTGGTGTCCTCCTGGTCTCTGGTGGCGATCCTCTCCTCCCGGCGGCCGGCGGTATACTGCGGGAGCGGGCTTGCTCCCACAGTGTACTGAGCTGCCAGGACCTGCGTTGACGTAAACGATCAGAGATCAGATGATCGGTCACGTGACCATCAGCTGTTCACTGAAGTCAGCGATCAACTGATGTTCACGTGACGCACCCGTGGGAGCATTCTTCAGAATGTTCCCATGGTGGTAAGTTCACCGGGGCTCATCAGCTGATCTTCAGCTGAAGAACCCCAGTGACCTCACTCCAGCAGCAATGTATACTGGCTGGTGATTTTACACTCCTGTCAGTATACAGTGCTGTATTCTACAGCAGTGACATCAGTGATTGCTGATATCACTGCTGTAGAAGTGACACGGATCGTCGTGGGACAATCGTTGGCAGTACCTGGACTACGTCGTTGACGGCAGACAGGTGAGGGATATGGTTGTTTGTTATTTTACGGGTCTTTTTTCAGGAGATCGAAGGCTGCGGGGTAATAAAAAAAATTGTAGAACCGTGTGTTTTTTATTTCATTAAAATATTTTATTCTGGCTGTGTCTTTTATTGAAAAGGCGGAGACCATTTTACTATGCGGTTAGTAATGGAGGCATCTTATAGACGCTGTCCATTACTAACCTGGGCTTCAGATCAGCTGCCAATACAAGGCTGATGTAAATCCCAACCCCATTACCCCACTAGCCACCACTACAGGGCAGTGGGAAGAGCGAGGCTAAGCGCCAGATTTGGCGCATCTTATGGATGCGCCATTTCTGGGACTGCTGAGAGGTGATATTAATAGCCCCGGAAGGGGCTAGTATTCATAGCCCCTTCCCTGGCTATTAAAATATGGCCCGCAGCTGTCTAGTTTAGCCTTTGCTGGTTAGATTTTATAGGGGTACCCCACGTCAATTTTTTTCTGAGGTCCCCCTGTAATCTAGCAAGTAAAAGCTAAACAAACAGCTGTAGGCTGATATCAATAGCCAGGGAACATTGTTGGCTAATGGCCCCTTCCCTGGCTACTATCAGCCCCCAGGAGTCGGCTTTCCCTCTGCTGGTTATAAAAATGATGTGGGAGCCCACACCATTTTTTTTTTAAAATTTAGGCTCTGTGCCCACTATCCGGACGTAGCAGCGCTTTGGACGCATATTTTTCGCTGTATCCAAAACATTGCATTCTATTGAACGCAGGTAAATCCGCATGTGATCACTGAACCATGCGGATTTATCAAATTCAATACATTCTAGCCGTCAAATTTCTGTTGCGGACACTAGCGACTCCACAAGAGAATTTCACATGCTGCAGTCCTGAAAAACGCGCCACATGTCATTGTCCACAGGTGATCCGCAGCCTCAGATGCATCCATAGCGGACATGGGATTTCTAGAGATCCCATCCACTATAACGGAACATCTGGACGCTGCGGGTTTGACGCTGTATAAACACGCAGCGTCAAAACTGCAGCGGATCCTGACCGTGACCACGTACCCAAACTCACTCGCAGCATGTCAATTTCTGTAGCCGACACGCTAGTCTCCGCTGCAGATTTTGACAGATTGAAGTGCCATTATATGCGGTGGATTCCAACAACAAAAGCGCAGCATTAGAACACCGCGTTTTGTACGCAACAAAAATACGCAGCATCCCAATCGCTGCTGAGTGCTGATCGTGGGGACGTAGCAGCTAACGAACCAGCTGTGAGCTGTTATTTAATGGCCAGGGACCATGCTTGTAAATGGCACCTTCCCAGGCTACGAATACCAGCTGTAACGGGTCTGGGAGGCGGAACCTCTGAGCTACTATACAAGGGGGCGGTCCTTGTAAGGGAGCGGGTGGCGACCAGGGAAGACGGGCAGGCAGTCACAGCAGGTGACCGGGACAGTCTCTGAGTGAACGGGCTGGAGGTCACGGCAAGTGACCGGGGCATTCTCTGGATGAACGGGCAGGAGGTCACGGCAAGTGACCGGGGCAGTCTCTGGATGAACGGGCAGGAGGTCACGGCAAGTGACCGGGGCAGTCTCTGGAAGAACGGGCAGGAGGTCACGGCAAGTGACCGGGGCAGTCTCTGGGTAAAGGGTAGGTACGACCTGTGATGGCTGAGCCTCCAGGTAGGCCAACAGACAGGCAGCAGATGAGCGCTCCCAGGTGAGCGGGCAGGAGTCTCTGGAATGGCAGGTGGTCACAGCACGTGAAGGCGGAGCCTCCAGGTAGGCCAACAGACAGGCAGCAGATGAGCGCTCCCAGGTGAGCGGGCAGGAGTCTCTGGAATGGCAGGTGGTCACAGCACGTGACGGCGGAGCCTCCAGGTAGGCTAGCAGTCAGGTAGCAGATGTGCGCTCCCAGGTGAGCGGGCAAGCTGGTCCATAGACAGACTGACAGGAGTAGGAAGGCAGACCGTCGGACCTCAGGCTAGCAAGCAGGTAGGAGGAATGTCAGGCAGGAAACAGACAGCAAACTGGCAGGTTTCTGGCAGGTAACTGGCAGGTAACTGGCAACGGGACCTGAGGGCTGAAGCAGAGTAGTGAACAGTGCAACAACATTGCTCGGGCACCTCCATTTTGGAGGAGGTGCCTTATATATGGTGAAGTCCTCCGGCCATTGGCCGGGGACTCCTTAGGACGGCGCGCGCGGCCCCTTTAAGAGGGAGGGAGCGCGCGCGCGCGCCCTAAGCACAGTGGCCGGGAAGGAGCGCGCGCTGCCAGCAGAGCGGGAGGAGGACGCCGGGCTCGGAGCAGAGGGGTGAGGGGAACAGCGTCCCTGCCTAGCAGAGGGCAGGGACGCCGGCGCTACAGTACCCCCCCCCTTTAGGCCCCCCCTTTTTTAGGCCAGAGAGAAATTTAGCTAGGATGAGAGGGGCATGGATGTTCTCCCGGGGCTCCCACGTTCTCTCTTCAGGACCAAACCCCTTCCAATCTACTAGAAAAAAGGTCTTCCCTCTTACCCTTTTGGTGGCCAGAATGTTCTCTACCTCAAATTCGTTTTCAGCGGAACCCGGGGCAGGAGGCGTACCTGTAGACTTGGAGAAAGAGTTAAGTACCACAGGTTTGAGGAGAGATACATGGAAGGAGTTAGGGATCCGCAAGTTGGCCGGGAGTTTCAATTTATAGGCCACCGGGTTGATCTGACTGATGACCTCCAGAGGACCGATGAACCGAGGCCCTAACTTATAGGAAGGAATCTTGAGCCGGACATACTTGGACGAGAGTCAGACCTTATCCCCTGGATGGAATTGAGGAGGATCCAGACGTTTTTTGTCAGCATGTCTTTTCATACGCTCGGATGACAGAAGGAGTGCGGACCGGGTACTCTCCCATATGGAGGAAAATTTGTTAACAAGAGATTCCGCAGCCGGATTGTCCACCGAGGTGGAGACGGGAAATGGGATCCGAGGATGCTGACCGAAGACAACAAAAAACGGGGATTTGGAGGAAGATTCGCTCTCGTGATTGTTGTAA